>NW_028274816.1:49652596-49955627 GCF_037043125.1 Eumetopias jubatus
AAGAAACTTAAAAAAAAAAACAATAGAACAGATCAATGAAATCAGGAACTGGCTCTTTGAAAAAAAAATCAACAAAATTAATAAATCTCTAGCTAGACTTATCGAGAGAGAGAGAAAGGACTCAAACAAAATCACAAATGAGACAGGAGAAATAATAACCAACACTACAGAAACACAGTTGTAAGAGAATATTATAAAAACTTATATGCCAACAAATTGGACAACCTAGAAAAAATGGATAAGCTCCTACAAACATATAACCTACCAAAAGTAAAGCAGGAAGAAATAGAAAATTTGAACAGACAGATTACTACCAAGGAAACTGAGTAGGTAATCAAAAAACTCTCAACAAACAAAAGTCCAGGACCAGATGGCTTCACAGGTGAATTCCACCAAATATTTAAAGAAGAGTTAATACTTATTCTTCTCAAATTATTACAAAATATACAAGAGGAAGGAAAAAACAAACTCATTCTGTGAGGCCAGCATTATCCTGAAACCAAAACCAGGTAAAGACACCACAAAAAAAAGAAAACTACAGGCCAGTATCTCTGACGAACATAGATGCAAAACTCCTCAACAAAATATCAGCAAACTGAATCCAATACATTTTTAAAAAATTCACCACTATCAAATGGGATTTATTCCTGTGTTGCAAGGGTGATTGAATATTAACAAATCAATCAATGTGATACATCACATCAATAAGAGAAAAGATAAAAACCATATGATCATTTCAACAGATGCAGAATAAGCATTTGACAAAATACATCATTCATGATGATTCATACAACATCCATTCATGATAAAAACCCTGAACAAAGTACGTTTAGAGGGGAACATAGCACAACATAATAAAGGCCTTATCTGAAGAACCCACAACAAACATCATACTCAGTGGGGGAAGAATTGAGAGCTTTTCCCGAGGTCAAGAACAAGAGATAAGGATTTCCATTCTCACCACTTTTGTTCAACATAGTACTAGAAGTGCTAGCCACAGCAATTAGACAACAAAAAGAAATAAAAGGCATCCAAATCAGCAAGGAATAAGTAAAACTTTCATTATTTGCAGATAACATATCTAGAAAACTCTAAAGACTCCACCAAAAAACTTCTAAAACTCATAAATTCAGTAAATTCTCAGATACAAAGTCAATGTACAGATATCTCTTCATTTCTAGACAATAATAAAGCAGCAGAAAGAGAAATTAAGATAATCCTATTTTTTAAAGATTTTATTTATTTATTTGACAGAGAGAGACACAGCAAGAGAGGGAACACAAGCAAGGGGAGTGGGAGAGGGAGAAGCAGGCTTCCCACTGAGCAGGGAGCCCAATGCGGGGCTTGATCCCAGGACCCTGGAATCATGACCTGAGCCAAAGTCAGATGCTTAACAACTGAGCCACCCAGGCACCCCAATATAATCCTATTTATAACTGCACCAAAAAAAAAAAAAAATACCTAGAATAAACTTAACCAAAGAGGTGAAAGACCTATACTCTGAAAACTATAAAATGCTGATGAAAGAAATTGAAGAAGACACAAAGAAATGGAAAACATTCCATGTTCATGTATCAGAAGAACAAATATTGTTAAAATGTCTACATTACCCAAAGCAATTTACACATTTAATGCAATCCCTATCAAAATACCAACAGCATTTTTCACAGAGCTAGAACAAACAATCCTAAAATTTGTATGGAACCAAAAAACCCCAAATAGATAAAGCAATCTTGAAAAAGAAAAGCAAAGCTGGAGGTACCACAATTCCAGACTCCAAGTTATATTACAAAGCTACAGTAATCAAAACAGTATGGTACTGGCACAAAAACAGACACATAGATCAATGGATCAAAATAGAAAACTCAAAACTAAACTCACAATTATATGGTCAATTAATCTTCAACAAAGGAGGCAGGAATATCCAATGGGAAAAAGACAGTCTTTTCAATAATGGTATTGGGAAAACTGGACAGCTACATGCAAAAGAATGAAACTGGATCACTTTCTTACACCACACACAAAAATAAATTCAAAATGGTTTAAAGACCTAAATGTGAGACCTAAAACCATAAAAATCCTAGAAGACAGCATAAGCAGTAATTTCTCTGACATTAACCAAAGCAACATTTTTCTAGATATGTCTCCTGAGGCATGGGAAATAAAACCAAAAATAAACTATTGGGACTATATCAAACTAAAAAGTTTCTGCCCAGCAAAGGAAGCAATCAAGAAAACTAGAAGGCAACCTACAGAATGGGCAAAGTAATTTACAAATGACATATCTGATAAAGGGTTAGTGTCCAAAAAATATAAAAAATTGATACAAGTCATCAGTTGCTGAACTCTACATCTGAAACTAATGATGTACTATGTTTCCTAATTGAATTTAAATAAATTTTAAAAAGAAAAAAGAAAACAAAAATTGATACAACTCAACACCAAAAATAATTCAGTTGAAAAACGGACAGAAGACATGAACAGACATTTCTCCAAAAAGATATGGCCAATAGACACATGAAAAATACTCAACACCACTTACTATCAGGGAAATACAAATCAAAACTACAATGAAATATCACCTCCCACCTATCAGAATGACTAAAATCAATAAGAAACATCAGGTGTTGATGAGGATGTGGAGAAAAAGGAACTCATGCACTGTTGATGGGAATGCAAACTGGTGTGGCCATTGTGAAAGACAACATGGAGTTTCCTCAAAAAATTAAAAATAGAACTACCCTACAATCCAGTAATCGCACCACTGGGTATTCACCCATAAATGCAAAAACACTAATTCAACTGGATACATGCTCCCTATGTTTAGAGCAGCATTATTTACAATAGTCAAATTATGAAAGCAGCCCAAGTATCCATCAATAGATGAATGGATAAAGAGGTGGTATAAATATACACAATAGAATATTACTCAGCCATAAATAATGAAATCTTGCCATTTGCAATAACATGGATGGAGCCAGAGTGAAGTCAGTCAGTCAGAGAAAGACAAATGACATATGGTTTCACTCATATGTGGAATTTAAGAAATAAAAGAAACAAGCAATGGAAAAAATAGAGACAAATCAAGAAACAGACTCAACTAGAGAGAACAAACCAGAGAGGAGGTGGGTGGGGGGATGGGTGAAATAGGTGATGGGGATTAAAGAGTACACTTACCACGATGAAAAAATTTAAATTAAAAAACAAATGTGCTAAGAAAACTGAACAGCTACATGCAAAAAACTGAAACCAGGTAAGTTTTATATACCATACATAAAAGGATCAAAATGGGTTAAAGACCTAAATGTGAGACCTGAAACCATAAAACTCCTAGAAGAGAACATAGGCAGTAACTTCTCCGACATTGGTCATAGCAACATTTTTCTAGATATGTCTGGTAAGGCAAGGGAAACAAAAAGAAAAACTATTGGGAGCACATCAAAATAAAAAGTTTTACACAGTGAAGGAAACCAAAACAAAAAGGCAACCTACTGAATGGGAGAAGATATTTGCAAATGATACATCTGATACAGGGTTAATACCCAAAATATATAAAGAACTTATACAATCCAAACCGTAAATACAAATAATCCAATTAAAAATGGGTAGAGGACCTGAAGAGACATTTTTCCAAAGAAGATATACAAATGGCCAATAGACACGTGAAAAAATGCTCAATATTACTAATCATCAGAGAAATGCAAAACAAAACCACAATGAAATTATCACCTTACACCTGCCAGAATGGCTAAAATAAAAAAGACAAGAAATAACAATCGTTGGCAAGGATTTGAAGAACAAGGAGTATTTGTGCACTGCTGGTGGGAATGTAAATTGGTACAGCCACTTTGTAAAACAGTATGGAAACTCCTCAAAAAATTAAAAACCTTACAATCCTCTAATTCCACTGCTGAGTATTTACTCAATGAAAACAAAATACTAATTCAAAAAGATATATGTACCCAGGTGTCCATCAACAGATGAACGGATTAACAGGATGTATATATACACTCACACACACAATATTCCTCAGCCATAAAAAGGATGAAATCATGCCATTTGCAACAATACAGATGGAACAAGGTGATATTATTCTAAGTGAAATAAGTCAGACAAGGAAAAGACAAAGAGCATATGTTTTCACTAGTATATGGAATCTAAAAACAAAGCATATAATTTTACTTATGTTTGGAATCTAAAAAACAAACAAAAAGCAGGATCAGACCTATGAATACAGAGAACTGATGGTTGTCAGAGGGGAGGGAGGGGGATGGGCAAAATAGCTGAAGGGGAGTAGAAGATACAGGCTTCCAGCTGTGGAATGAACCAGTCACAGGAAAAAAAGGTACAGCATAGGGAATATAGTCAATGGTATTGTAATAGCATTGTGTGCTGACAGATGGTAGCTACACTCATGGTGAGCATAGCATAACATAGAGTTGTTCAATCACTATATTGTATACCTTTTTTTTTAAAGATTTTATTTATCTATTTGACAGAGAGAGACACAGCGAGAGAGGGAACACAAGCAGGGGGAGTGGGAGAGGGAGAAGCAGGCTTCCCACGGAGCAGGGAGCCCGATGCGGGGCTCGATCCCAGGACCCTGGGATCATGACCTGAGCTGAAGGCAGATGCTTAACAACTGAGCCACCCAGGCGCCCCTGTATTGTACACCTTAAACTAACATTACATGTCAACTGTACTTAAGTTTTTTAAACGTAAATACAAAAAATGGCAAAATATTTCAATAGATATTTTATCAAAGAATATATACGGGCGCCTGGGTGGCTCAGTTGGTTAAGCGACTGCCTTCGGCTCAGGTCATGATCCTGGAGTCCCTGGATCGAGTCCCGCATCGGGCTCCCTGCTCAGCAGGGAGTCTGCTTCTCCCTCTGACCCTCCCCCCATCTCATGTGCTTTCTCTCTCATTCTCTCTGTCTCTCAAATAAATAAATAAAATCTTTAAAAAAAAAAAAAGAATATATACAGGTGTCAAATAAGCATAAAAAGATGCTCAACATCATAACATCATCAGTTATTAGGAAAGTGCAAATTAAAACCACATGATACACTGTGTACCTACTATAATGTGTACAATTAAAAAGACTGACCATACCATGTGTTGGCAAGGACATGGAGGAACTGGTTCTCTCATGCACTACTTTTACAAATATAAAATGGTACAACCACCTTGGAAAACAGTTTAGAAAACTTTTTAAAATATTTTTTAAAGTTAAACACATAACTACCATGACTGAAGCATTCCACTCCTAAATATTTTCCAATGAAGTCAGATGTCCATACCAAGACTTGTAGAAATGTGCAAAACAGCTATATTTATAATAGCCAGATCCTCAGGAAAAAAAAAATTGCATCAATAGGTAAATGGATAAATTGTAGTATCCACCCAGTGGAATTCTATTCATCAATAAAAAGGAATGGATTATTGCCACATGAATGGATCTCAAAATAATCATGCTGAGTAAAAGAAGCCAGATAAAAGGAGAGTACATATTATAGAAAACTTTAGGAAATGCAAACTAATCTATAGGGAGAGAATGGGTATTTGGGAGGAGGTACAAGGGAACAGGAGGGTAGGATTACAAAGGAGCATGAGGAAACTTTTGGGGACGATGAATATGTTAGCAATCTTTAAAAAAATATATGTATTTGAAAGAGAGTGTGCATGAGAGAGGACGGGGAGGGGCAGAGGAAGAAGGAGAGAGAGACAATCTCAAGCAGACTCCCCACTGAGTGTGCAGCCTGACATGGGGCTTGATCTCATGACCCTGAGATCATGATGTGAGCTGAAACCAAGAATCAGACGCTTAACTGAATGAGGCACCCATGTGCCCCATGTTAGCAATCTTGATTGTGGTGATGGTTTCACATGTGTATACATATGTCAAAATGTATCAACTTGAACAACTTTAAATATGTGTAGTTTAATATTTGTTAATTATACTACAATAAAGATGTTTCAGAACTATAAAAAATGTAATTCTCACTGAATGACTCTGGTTATATATCCTACATTTTCCATAAAGAAATTGAGAATTATAAAAATAGCATCTGTAACAACTTTTTCAGTTTCTCCTAGTATTCTATATCAGGTGTGTGCATTTTATTCTCAACAATATACAATTAGGTTAAAGTTACTGCCTTCCTTTTACAAATAAAGAATCAAAGATAGGAGCACCTGGGTGGTTCAGTCATTAAGCATCTGCCTTCGGCCCAGGTCAGGATCCCACACTCCTGGGATCGAGCCCTGCATCGGGCTTCCTGCTCAGCAGGAAGCCTGCTTCTCCCTCTCCCACTCCCCCTGCTTGTGTTCCCTCTCTCACTGTGTCTCTCTCTGTCAAATAAATAAAATCTTAAAAAAAAAAAAAAAAAAGATCAATGGGGGTTAAGTCCATACCTCAGCTAGCAAGATACAGAGATACTATGGGCGCCTGGGTGGCTCAGTTGGTTAAGTGACTGCCTTCAGCTCAGGTCATGATCTTGGAGTCCCAGGATCGAGTCCCACATCGGGCTCCCTGCTCAGCAGGGGGTCTGCTTCTCCCTCTGACCCTCTTCCTTCTCATGCTGTCTCTCATTCTCTCTCTCTCAAATAAATAAATAAAATCTTTAAAAAAAAAAAAGATACAGAGCTATGATTCTAAGAATAGTCATTTTAGGACTTCTGGTTAAGCATAATATATTGACCACATGTCTTCCTCCTGAAACCACATAACAGGAATTCATTCACATGGATAAGGACAAGTAAGGAGAAAACAATGGGCAAAGATTTCAAATATAGTCAGTTCTGTGATAATCCTTGCTTTTAAATGTGAGCATGTATTAACATGATTATACATTAGGAAATAACTTGAGCATAATATGGATTTTGATTTGCTTAAGTGTAATTTCATTTGAGGAACACTAAGTGAATGCAAAAAGTAACTCAGCTGAACCAAGCTATATGGGAAAACACTAACCACATATAGACACACACCTCATAAGAACAATGCGTCACACCGATCCATGTGTTACAACTTTTTGTCCAATTTCAGATAACCATCTACCCATAACTTCACAATAACTCACAACATGGTCCTCCTGGCCTTGCAGCCTCATATCTCCCTTTCATTTCCCCTTCTTTCCTCTCAATCTATTTCCCTCTGTGTCCTTTGCTGTATTTGTCTTTTCTCTTACTGTTATTCTCTCTCTCTTTCATTTACTTCTTGCACATTCGGTGGCAGGAGTGAGAGCTGGACTGGCTGGCCACTGGGAACATAGATGCCCACACCCATAAGAAAACTTCAGGTCTTTTTCAAGGTAAATTACTGTATTTATTATAATATTCAATGTACTTAGCCATTAAAAAAACTGTGCTGCCATTTTTTATTAAGTTCCTATATTTTTTGAGTCAATGGTGAAAATTTTGGACATTGTGCCTCTATTCTTGTTAATAAGCCGTGTGGTTTTTATTGGGCCATTTGGCATAGCATGATGATTTTTAGGACTGCACTGTGTTGCATATAGTGACTGTGTAGTTTTTAAAAGAAGATAAAAGTATGAAATACTAATGACTGATTCAGCAGTGCAGATAATTCTGCAATTTAGTACATGCAGAAAGACATACCAATGAAAAATGAGGTGATTTGCCTCATAGAACCCTAGAAAGACTCAGGAGAGTCAGGAGATGCAAGAAAAAGGAGGCTGATGTCATAGTGGAGGAGGCTGAAAATAGGAAGTTTGTTGCAAGTCTGTATTCAAAACAAAGAGATTTCCAAGTTTTCTTCCCATCCACAAAACCAAAAGACTATACCCACAAGGAAACTGGAGACATCAGCCTAGGAGAGAAGGGCAAGGAGGCATGGATATGAAATAAGAAGCAAAATTCTGAATATTGTCTAGTAAATAGGAAAGAAGTTCAGAAATAACTAACCACAAAGAAGAGATTAAAGAAATAAAATATTAGGAGCCACTATACACAAATAACTTTGGAAGCCAAAATGAATTGGACAAATTATTTAAAATACCAAACTAGGCACAAGAGGAAATAGAACTCTAGAATGTATCAATAAGGGACGCCTGGGTGGCTCAGTCAGTAAAGCATCTGCTTCAGCTCAGGTCATGATCCCAGGGTCATGGAATAGAGTCCCGTCCACATCAGGCTCCTTGCTCAATGGGGAGCCTGCTTCTCCCTCTGCCTGCCACTCCCCCTGCTTGTGCACATGTGCTCTCTCTCTCTGGTAAAGTAATTAAGATCTTTTTAAAAAATAGAATGTACCAATAACCTTTAAAGGAATTTAAATTGTACTCAAAGCCTATTTCTCATTCAGGTAAATTTTATTCTAGGACTGTAATAATGGTTCAACACACCAAAAGTCAACCCCAATAATTCCCCACATTAATAGCGTAAAAGGGTAAAAATACAGTAATCTCAATAGGTGAATACTGAATTGATTTAATTCAAGAACTAGTCACTGAAAACAAAAACCTCTAACAAATTATGGCTAAAAGAGATCTTTGATAATTAGATGCAACTTACACACCAAAATCCTATGGCAAATTGTAGTTCATAATGAAGAAACAAGAATGACCACTACTACTAGTAAGTGACATTACTAGAATTCCTGAACAATGCTCTAAGACAATAAGGTGTGGAAGGCCTTGAATGGAAAGAAGAAAACTGTCAATGTTTGAAGAAATTAAGATAATCTACTTAGAAAACCCAAATCAACATGTAAACTGTTAGAAGAGAAATTAGCTAGTTTGCTAGATTCAAGATTAATTTATTAGAAGCAACAGTATTTCTCTACATGAGCAATGAGTATCTAGGAATTAACACAGAGCACACAAAGCTCTATGGAAAAGTTTTTAAACTGTTAAAGGAGAAATTCTGAGTAAATATAATGATAAAGATATTCTACCTTCTTGGATCAAATGACAACAAAATAAAGATATCAATTTTCTCCAAATTAATATATAAATTCAATGAGATTCCCAGTAAGATTCCAGTGGAATTTTCTGAGCTATCTTAAAATCTTACTCTAAAATCTATTTAGAGGAATAAAATCCATGAATAGTTAAGTCAACCGTAGAAAAGAATATCAAGAAGTGACTTGCCTCATCAGATTAAAAACAAACTACAAAGCTGAGGTAATGAAAATGGCATTGTGCTGGCATAATATCAGACAAACAGACTGTGTAGTAAAGAATTTAACCTTGCCCAAAAAGAGTTCTGGCCTTTTCTCTTGGCTTCCAGGATGTAGTCTCTAGGCCATTGTGTGATGAGAAAAACAACCGTTGAGGAAAACACCTTTGTTTTTCTAAGGTGGTACCTAGGCATTTTACACTATGATAACCCTGCTCACATCCAGAGTCTAAACATTTAGAAAAGGACTTGAGTTTAGGATGCCGAACTTTACTTTTCTGGGGCACCTTTTTAAATAACCACTTAGAGGTAAGCCTGTGAAAAGTTAGTGACCTCCACCCCAACCACCTTATAAGTAATAGGTGCTTGCTACCCTGTTCATTAAGTCCTGCTTGCTCATGACCTGGGATAGAAGACTGCCCTTCCCCAAGCTCAATTTCACCCCTTCACTTCTGGGATCCCTAAGTGATAATAAATCTTGTGACTCTTGTGACATTCCTTTATATGGGAGTACTGAAACTATACCTTCAATCAAAATGATCCCATGGATCCTGCATTGTGCTCCCTGCTCAGTGGAGAGTCTGCTTCTCCCTCTCCTGCCTCTCCCCTTCCCCCGTTCCTGCTCACTCTCACTCTTTCAAATAAATAAAATCATTAAAAAAAAAGGAAATAGTATTAGGAAACTGTTCATTACATGAGAAAAAATAAAAGTGGGTTACTACATTGTGCCCTATACAAATTACAATTCCATGTGGAATAAAACCCTAATTGTGAAAGATAAAACTAATGGGAGAAAATCTTGTAGAATATTTTTGTAATCTAAATTGGGGAGACCTTAAACAGATCCAAGAAAGCAAAAACTAAGTAGAAAAAGGAATTAATGGCTTTTACTACACCAAAATTAATGTTTATTAAGCAAAGGACCCCAAAATTACCAGAAAAAAGTGAAGGCTAAGAGAAGATGTTTGTAACATCTAACACTACCATTAACTACCAACTAGACTATGAAGTAGAATACACAACTAAGTCATGCAAACCAAAAAGAAAAAGATAAATACCCCAGTTAAAAAAAAAAAGATACGAAAAGTCAATTTGCAGAATGGGAAAACCAAACAGTTAAGAAGTCAAATAAACAATAGTCAAACTTTTCAGTAGTCAGATAAATAAAATTTAAACAAGATACCAACTATACTTGCCTGATGGTGAAAAGTTAGAAAGCTGGATAATGCCAGATCTTGGTAGTAGTGTGGGAAAGAGGAACCCATATACACCACTGGCAGGAATATACAGCCCTTCTGGAGAGTGGCCTGGCAGTTCTTAGTCAAATTAAGTACAAGTGAACCCTATGATAGAGCAATCCCATTCCCAGGAAAATAATCCAGAGAAATTTTTACATTTCCTTAAGAGAGATCTATAAGAATTTAATCAGTCTTGTTTGTTGTGTTACTGAAGGGGTGGTGTTTGATGGTGGGTTGAGAGGCAATCTAGTATCCATCACTCAGGTAATGGGCAAATAAAGGTGGAATATTATGGAGCAGTTAAAATAAAGGAACTAGACATGGTTTTCCTGGGTGAAAGAAGTTTAACACCAAAAAGAATCTGATTAAAAAATGGACAAGAGACTTAAATAGACATTTTTCAAAAAAAAAAAAAAAGACAAACACATGAAAACATGCTCAACATCACTAATCATCAGGAAAATGCAAATCAAAACCACAATTAGATATCACCTCACACCAGTCAGAATGGCTAAAATCAAAAAGACAAGAAACAGGGTGCCTGGGTGGTTCAGCTGGTTAAGCATCCGACTCTTGATTTCAGCCCAGGACATGATCTCAGGGTCACGAGATCAAACCCCATGATGGGCTCCAAGCTCAGTGGGGAATCTGCTTGAGATTCTTCCTTTCCCTCTGGCCCTCCCCCTGCTCATGCTCACTCACTCTCTCTAAAATAAATAAATAAATCTTTTAAAAATTTTATCAAAAAGAAGTAACAGGTGTTGGTGAAAATGTGGAGAAAAAGGAGCTCTTGTACGCTGTTGGTGGGAATGTAAATTAGTGTAACCCCTATGGAAAACAGTGTGGAGGTTCTTGGAAAAATTTAAAAGAGAAATACCACATGACCTAATAATTCCATTCCGGATATTTACCTGAAGAAAACAAAAACACTAATTCAAAAAGATATATGAACCCCTATATTTGTTGCAGCATTATTTACAATAGCCAGGATATGGAAGCAACCTAAGTGTCCATCAATAGATGAATAGATAAAGAAGATGTGGTATACAAAGAATGCAAAAATACTAATTCAAAGGGACACATGCACACTGATGTTATAGCAGCATTATTTACAAGAGCCAAATTATGGGAAAAGCCCAAGTGTCCACTGACTGATGAATGGATGAAGAAGATGTGGTGTAGGGGAAAGACGTAAGATGACGGAGAAGTAGGGGCCCTAAGCTTCCCTTCTCACTGGAACACAGCTACATAAGTATCAAGTCATTCTGAACACCCAAGAAATCAATCGGAAGTCTTAGAGAACAAAACTGCACATCCACAAAATGGAAAAACGACCTGTGGAAAGTAGGAACTGCAGAGAGTTGATTCATGGGATAAAAGAGCCATGAGTGCTGCCCAGGGTAGGGAGCCCTGACTGGGGAGGGAGTAGTGAGAGAGAAAGAAGAAAGTGTGGAAAAGAAAAAAAAAAAAGAGTGAAAACACATGCAGGGGACTGCACAAGAAAAATATTCCCCAAAACCATTGATGGGAAAAAAGGAGAGTGTTACAATACTGCCAGTTTTTTATAAACAGTGGAGTGCAGAGTCTGAAGTTTTGGATGTCTGTGACATGGCCAGGGTCAGGCCTAGGGAGCTCAGTGGTGCTCCAGTGGGGAAGCAGGGTGAAGCCCAAGGGTGGGCAGCCTGAGGGCCCCCAGGGTAACATGGGGAGAAGTCGTTCTCCTGCTTGGAGTACATTTAAGAGAGTGATACGGCCTCTCCATCTCCCTGCGGGCCTTCCACTCATATGTGGAATTTAAGAAAGAAAACATGAACATATGGGGAGGGGGGGAAAAGGACAGAGGGAAACAAACCATAAGAGACTATTAACAATAGAGAACAAACTGAGGATTGATGGAGGTGGGTGAGGGATGGGCTGGATGAGTGATGGGTATTAAAGAGGGTACTTGAGATGTGGTCCAAGATGGCGGAGGAATAGGAGACCTAAATTTCAGGAATTCCAGGAATTCAGCTAGATAGCTGTCAAACCGTTCTGACACCTACAAACTCAACAAGAGATCGAAGAAAATAGCAGCAACTCTATGAACAGAAAAGCGACCACTTTCTGCAAGGTCTCTTCTGATTTGTTTAGTGTATATTTCTCTGGGGTCATTGTTACCCTTTTAGCATTTTGTTGTCTCATTCATCCATTCTTCTCTGGACAAAATGACAAAACGGAAAAACTCACTTCAAAAAAAAGAACAAGAGGGGCACCTGGGTGGGTGGCTCAGTCATTAAGCGTCTGCCTTCAGCTCAGGTCATGATCCCAGCATCCTGGGATTGAGCCCTGCATCAGGCCCCCTGCTCAGCGGGAAGCCTGCTTCTCCCTCTCCCACTCCCCCTGCTTGTGTTCCTTTTCTCGCTGTGTCTCTCTCTGTCAAATAAATAAATAAAATCTTAAAAAAAAAAAAAAACAAAACAAGAGGCAGTACCGACTGCCAGGGACCTAATCAATATGGACATTAGTAAGATGTCGGAACTAGAGTTATAAAGATTATAAAGATACTAGCTAGGCTTGAAAAAAGCATAGAAGACACTAGAGAATCCCTTTCTGAAGAAATAAAATCTAACCAAGTTGAAATAAAAAAGGCTATTAATGAGGTGCAATAAAAAATGGAGGCTCTAACTGCTAGGATAAATGAGGCAGAAAAGAGAATTAGTGATATAGAAGACCAAATAATGGAGAGAGAATAAAGAAGCTGAGAAAAAGAGAGATAAACTACTGGATCACGAAGGGAGAATTCAAGAGATAAGTGACACCATAAAGTGAAACTATCTTAGAATAATTGGGATCCCAGAAGAAGAAGAAAGAGAGGGGGGGCAGAAGGTATATTGGAGCAAATTATAGCGGAGAACTTCCCTAATTTCGGGAAGGAAAAATGCATCAAAATCCAGGAGTCACAGAGAACCCCCCTCAAAATCAATAAAAATAGGTCAACACCCTGACATCTAATAGTAAGGAGCACCCAATTAGATATCACCTCAACACCAGTCAGAATGGCTAATACCAAAAAGATATTTTTGACAAAGAGAAAATCCTGAAAGCAGCTCAGGACAAGAGGTCTGTAACCTACAATGGTAGAAACATTAGATTGGCAGCAGACCTATCCACAGAGACCTGGCAGGCCAGAAAGCACTGGCACTATATATCAGGGTATTAAACGAGAAAAATATGCAGCCAAGAATACTTTATCCAGATAGGCTGTCAATGAAAATAGAAGGAGCGATAAAAAGCTTCCAGGACAAAAAGAAACTAAGAATTTACGATCACCAAATGAGCCCTACAAGAAATATTGAAAGGGGTCCTCTAAGCAAAAAGAGAGCCCAAAAGTAACATAGACCAGAAAGGAACAGAGACAATATACAGTAACAGTCAGCTTACAGGCAGTACAATGGCACTAAATTCGTATCTTTCAATAGTTACCCTGAATGTAAATGGGCTAAATGCCCCAGGCAAAAGACATAGGGTATCAGATTGGATAAAAAAGCAAGATCCACTGATATGCTGTCTGCAAGAGACTCATTTTAGACCCAAAGACACCTCCAGATTTAAAGTGAGGGGGTGGAAAACCATTTATCATGCTAATAGATAAAAGCTGGGGTGGCAATCCTTATATCAGACAAATTAGATTTTAAACCAAAGACTATAATAAGAGATGAGGAAGGACACTATCATACTCAAAGGGTCTATCCAACAAGAAGATCTAATAATTATAAATATTTATGCCCCTAACATGGGAGCAGCCAATTATATAAGCCAATTAATAACAAAATCAAAGAAACACATCAACAGTAATACAATAATAGAGGACTTTAACACCGCCCTCACTGAAATGTAAAGATCATCTAAGCAAAAGATCAACAAGGAAATAGCGGACAAACTGGACCAGATGGACTTCACAGATATATTCAGAACATTCCATCCCAAAGCAATGGAATACACATTCTTCTCTAGTGCACATGGAACAGTCTCCAGAATAGATCACATCCTGGGTCACAAACAGGTCTCAACCAGTACCAAAAGATACTTGGGATCATTCCCTGCATATTTTTGGACCACAGTGATTTGAAACTCGAACTCAATCACAAGAGGAAATTCGGAAAGAACTCAAATACATGGAGGCTAAAGAGCATCCTACTAAAGAATGAATGGGTCAACCAGGAAATTAAAGAAGAATTTTAAAAATTCATGGAAACAAATGAAAATGAAAACACAGCTGTTCAAAATCTTTGGGATGCAGCAAAGGCAGTCCTAGGAAGGAAATATATAGCAATACAAGCCTTTCTCAATAAACAAGAAAGGTCTCAAATTCACAACCTAACTAGATTGCATTAGAGACTATTGGTAGAAAGCTACAAATTAAGAGTGATTCTGGTGAGCTATCAGATGGAAATTATGAACATGCTCTAGGAAACTGGAATAAAGGTGATCCTTGTTAGGAAGTGACAAAGCCCGTGTTCTAGTGCTCTGTGGAAGGTAGAACTTGTGACTGACAACCTTGGATATTTAGCTACAGAGATTTCTAAGCAAAGTATTGAAGGTGCAGCCTGGTTTCCTATTGCTATTGTAAAATGCAAGAGGAGAGGGAGATAAATTGAAATTGTTAAGCAAAAAGGAACTGAACCTGAAGATCTGGAAAATTCTCAGCCTACCCATATTGCAAAAAAAGGGAGAAGGTGTGTTCTGGATAAAAGAGCAAGAGTGTGACTCCACAATCACTCCATAAGAGATTACTAATGGCTTTAATCAGGCATCTCAGTTGAAGACAGGAATAGAGAATGGGATTATACCAGCAGACACACTGCCAGTTGGGTCTAAATGCAGCAGAGAAAATGGGATGGGATGAAGGAAATCTGTTGGACTTCTGAGATTCTATAGGACAAGACAATAGAGCTATCTGGCTTTGAACATGTATTACCCTTAAAGAAAAAAGAATGAGGTTCTAGTTCAGGATGGTAACCTTACATTTACAACTACAGATGGAACAATTCCCTTTGAAAGAAACTCAAAATATAGCTAAGCAACTCCCACACATTGGGTGAAAAAGAAAGAACTCACACGGGACTGGGTAGGAGAGACTGAGACACAATCTCACCATAAACCTCACCCCCGGCACAGCAACCAAAATAAGGAGGGAAACCCACAACTCCAAGCTTCTTCCTGAGGGGCAAAGGATTTTAACCCCTCATCTGGAACCCCAACTTTTAAGACCTGCACCTAAGAGACAAGACCCCAAAAGTTTTGAAAGCCAACCGGGCTTTCGTCCATGAGACTCATGAGGCTATAACAAACAGAAACAGTTCTTTGAGGGCTTGGCCAGACTTACTATTTACCCTCACAGAGCCCAGCACAAAGGCAGATGACTGAAATGCATCCATTCTTTCTGTGAGAGAAAACTGTTTGCTTTTCTTAAAGCTTTAGCCTGTGGGGCAGGTATTTAACCCACATTTAGGGGCCTACATTACTCTCCAAATGTCAGTGAGCCCTCTTGCTCAACTAGACCTCAACAGTTTCTTTTTTTTTAAGATTTTATTTATTTATTTGACACACAGAGAGAGATAGAGAGCACAAGCAGGGGGAGTGGCAGGCAGGCAGAGAGAGAGGGAGAGGGAGAAACAGGCTCTCCGCTGAGCAAGGAACCCGATGTGGGGCTTGATCCCAGGGCCCTGGGATCATGACCTGAGCCGAAGGCAGCCGCTTAACCGACTGAGCCACCCAGGCGCCCCTCAACAGTTATTTCTTATCGCATACTCTTGAGGCATTGACAATGACTGGAATATTCCCACCATCAGGCCAGAAAAACCCTGACAGCTATTGGAATGCCTAGAAGACCACATCTCACACGTCCCCTTACCTGCCCATGATCAAAATCTGCTCTCTTGCACATACCCTCCCAACCTCTCCTTATAAAAATCTAGGTATCAATCTTACAGGCGGAGAGGATGGCTGCTAAGGCCTGAGCCTGCCACCTCCCCGAGCTAGCTGCTGGCACCCAAGATAAATTTCTCCCTCTTTTCCAAACCCTCATCTCTTGAGTTACTGGCTTCTCTTGCAATAGCTTTATCCAAGTTTGTTTGGCAACAGTGTCGGCAAACCCAGCCAGGAGCTATGCTTCAACTTGTCCATTCCCTTCGGGATTCCCCAGGATGGAGCGGAGCAGTTGGCCTCGGCAATGCACCAAGACTTACCGTTCATTTCCTGAATTAGCAGCTGTGATAGATCGGACCGTGGAGGCCAGCAGGTACCATCTTCATGCTGTTCCCTCTGCCTTGATCCGGGTCTCTGCGATCTCCTGGAAAGGAGCTTGGGCACATCTTTAAAATCTCAGTTTTTGTGGGTGCCACCAGGGACCACCAGGGCTCTGCTGGCCAGTAAGGCTTACATCCAGGGGTCCCACAGAACTGTAACAAATAGAGAAAGAGACCTTAAGGAGCTATCCCCCAGCCAGGGCACTTCTAGATAGGCAGCAGACTACACCTCCCTGTCTTTCTGTGAAAGAGGCCTAACAGCTTATCTTCATAGCTGTGGCCTAAAGGCCAGACTCCTGATTAAATACACATCTAGAGGCCAATCCTCTCCAGAGATCAGGAAGGCTGGTGGGTGCCAGTTCCATGCTCTCTCTCTGTTCCACCCCAGGTCAGCAGCGTCTACCAGAAAGAAGCCTGTGGACATACCTGGCACCCGGGCTTTTGTGGCTGCTGTCCTGGAGCACCTGGCTCTGGTGGCCTGTAGGGCTTGTGCTCAAGGGTTCAACAGTACACCAGCAAACAAAGAAACGGCTCTTAACTAACCATCCCCCAGGGCTCAGTGCAGAAGGGACAGATGGAGATACCCATCTCCCCGTCTTCCCCTGCATACTTTAAAAGCTGCCTGAGGGTCTGGCTTCCAGTCAGCCTGAATTGCTGACCGAAATCTTCTACTTTGGATCACTGACAAGGGTTGGCACAGCCTCAACTACTAGGAGTGAAACTGGTAACCACAGAGTTAACAGGGCAGATGAGCAGAGCTAGGTCTCTTTTACCCGAATTTGCTTGTTCTCAGCATGCTATCTGCCACCATGTTTCTATAAGAGAATATTCTTGCCTGATACCATGATAAATAAGTCTTGATTTAGTTGTTTTGCAGAGACTCAATTAATCATCAAGAAGCCAGCCAGAAATGGTGAGAACCACTGACCTCTCTTTGAGCACAACAAAATGAAATTAATCTTCCTCTACTTAGTACCCTCCTTTACCTGATTTTGAGTCACATAACTCCTCTACCATTTACCCAGGCCCTTTTCCACTGCCTTTAAAAATCCTTAACTCTCCTGGGACACCTGGGTGGCTCAGTCAGTTAAGCATCTAACTCTCGATTTTGGCTCAGGTCATGATCTCAGGCTTGTGCTATCAAGCCCTTTGTCAGGCTCTGTGCTCAGTGCAGAGTCTGCTTGGGATTCTCTCTCTCCCTCTGCCCCTACCCCCACTCACTCTCTTTCTCTTAAATAATACATACATAAAATCTTTTTAAAAAATCCTTGACTCTCCCTGCTTCCAGGAGTCAGATTTAAGGCTTGCTTTTCTGTTTCTTCATTCAACTTCCTATTTTATAAACCCTTTCCTTGCTGCATACTCCATGTCTAAGTGATTGCCTTTTGCTGTGCATTGGGCAGACGAACTTGGGTTTGGTTACAGGAGCCACTAAGAACAAAGTAGGCTACTTGGATAATCACAAAAATTAGACAACCAAGAGCTAGGGTATGCTTGAACAACAAGTTTCATCTGTCACAAGAGACTTCAGATGTAAGGACATACACAGACAGAAAGTGAAGGGATAGAAAAAGATATTCCATGCAAATAGAAACCAAGAGGAAGCTGAGGTAGCTATACTTAGACAAAATGGACTTTAAGACAAAGAAAGTAATAAGAGACAAAGAAGGTCATCATATAATAATAAAGGGGTCAATCTAACAAGAGAATATAACATTTGTTAATATTTATACACCCAAAATAGAACACATAAATATATATACAGCAAATGTTAGCAGACCTAAAGGGAGAAATAGACATCAATCAATAACAGTAGGGGACTTTAATACCCCTACTATTTCATCAATGGATAGATCATCCAGACAGAAAATCAATAAGGAAACATGGGCCTTAAGTGAAATCTTAGACCAGAACTTGTGAAACAACAGAGATAAAGCAGATGGCATGGTGCGATATCCCATTGTAGATGCTACATAAGTGTGAATTCCTCCGACCTTTCCCCCACAAAAATAACCAATTTAAAGAAATACCCATGTGCAGATACTTGTTTTACAATAGATTTAAAAAAAAATTTTTTTTACCATAAATACTATTTAAATACACTTTAATTTCTGGAGTATTCTGGTTTGTCACTGTGAACACTATTTAATATTTTTCCTAATGACATTTTTAAAATTTTTCTGTAACTTATTTCAAAAAATAGGATAAATTTTTTTTTAAATATTTACCTATGTCAAGAGAATGAGAAAACAAGCTACAGACTATGAGAAAATATTTGCAAAAGATATATCTGGTAAAGAAGTTACCCAAAATATACAAAGCCCTCTTAAAACTCAATAAAACAAGCAACTTGACTTAAAAATGGGCAAAAGATCTGAACAGACACCTCACCAAAAAAGACATACAGATGAGGGGCACCTGGGTGGCTCAGTCGTTAAGCATCTGCCTTTGGCTCAGGTCATGGTCCCAGAGTCGTGGGATTGAGCCCCACATCAGGCTCCCTGCTCAGCGGGAAGCCTGCTTCTCCCTCTCCCACTCCCCCTGCTTGTGTTCCTTCTCTCTTTCTGAGTCTCTCTCTGTCAAATAAATAAATAAAATCTTAAAAAAAAAAAAGGATGACTTAAAAAAAAAGACATACAGATGATAAATAAGCATATGAAAAGATGCTCCACACCATATGTCATCAGAGAAATGAAATTAAAACAAGATACCACCACACACCTATTAAAATGGCCAAAATCATAAAAAAATTTTTAAAAAATGGCCAAAATCCAGAACACTAACAAATGCTGATGAGGATGTAGAACAGGAACTCTTATACATTAGTGGTGGGAATGCAAAATGGTACAGCAATTTGGAAGTTTGGCAGTTTCTTTCAAAACCAAACATACTCTTTTAACAATTCAATCCAGCAATCATACTCCTTGGTATTTACCCAAATGAGCTGAAAACTTATGTCCACACAAAAATCTGTACACAGATGTTTATAGCAGCTTTATTCACAACTGCCAAAACTTGGAAATAACCAAGATGTCCTTCAGTAGTTAAATGAATAAACTGTGGTACATCCAGGCAACAGAGTATCATTCAGCACTAAAAAGAAATGTACTGTCAAGCCATGAAGACATTTGGGAAACTTAAATGCATATTACTAAGTGAAAGAAGCCAATCTTAAAAGGCTACAGGCAGTATGATTTCAACCACATGACACTGTGGAAAAAAAACTATGGAGACAGTAGAAAGATCAGTGGTTGCCAGGGGTTGAGGGTGGGGCAGGAAGGATGAACAGGTAGAGCACAGAGGATTTTTAGGGCAGTGAAAATACTCTGTATGGCACCTAACAAAATGGGATCCCAGGATCCCAAGGTCCTGGGATCAAGCCCTACATCGGGCTCCCCACTCAGTGGAGAGCCTGCTTCTCCCTCTCCCACTCCCTCTGCTTGTGTTCCCTCTCTCACTGTCTCTCTCTGTCAAATAAATAAATAAAAGCTTAAAAAAAAAAAAAAAAAGACAAATGTACCAGAGCACTCTTTGGGCCATGTGAAGATATACAAAGTTGCCAGTCTGCAACCTGGACAGAACCCAACCCTGCTAGCACCCTGAATCTGGCTTCCAGACTCCAGAACGGTGTGAAATAAATGTTTGTTGCAGAAGTCATTCAGTTTATGGTATTTTGTTGTAGCAGCCTGAACTAAAACAGGAGTTATATATCTCTTTAGGAATATAAGCCAAATTTTGGACCTGTTCCCTAGAAAAATACAGCAAGGCCCCAATATGCAACACTGTACATACAACTCACTGTGCACACAGAGAGTTCATGGACCCCTAGAAACTTGTTCAGGGAGTCCCCAAACTTCAGGTTAAGGAGATCAGCTCCTTACTTGCGACATTTAACTGTCCACTGGGCCACACCACACCCTGATGAACAGAGAGCTGGGAAGGCTAACCCAAAGTTGCACACAGATCTTCATTACCCAAACTGCTTCAACTTTAAACCAGACCCTTCAACAATGAACCTTGTGCTTCATCTCCCATCGATTCCCTGTCTGAACTCCTACCCTGTTGACCCGCATCTCTGCTAAAGGCCTCAATGACAAACCTTTTAAATTCCTCCTAAAGCAGGTGCCCCCTATCAGGTATCAGGACTATCTCCCCTCTGGCCTTAAAAACTGCTATGTATGATGTAGGCAATGTTACTGTATTTCATCAAGTTGAATATACCATTGGTTGATAAAAAGGCATCTCAATTTCATAATTGTTAAAATGCGTAGAGAATGTGTCAGTCTTAGAGCCTTATGGATTGATAAAATGATTGGTAAACACCTCCTACACCAACCACCCTCCAAACTGAACTATTCAAATCCCTTTCCCCATTTCCCCTCAATCTTGAAACCAAGGGTTAATATCAGATCTATGAGGTGGCTACCAAGGCCTTGCTCCATCTCTGACCTGTCTTTCTGGCTGGCCAGTTCCTGTGCCTTATAGGCTGGTCAATATTCCAGATGACACCACAGGTTGCAAAGCTTTCTAATTCCCTCCAAGACACGTATTTCTGCACCATCAGAGCTGTGCAGAGCACTGAGTTCCCTGGATGTGTGGAATAATTTCCTGAGTAAATACATGAAGAGAGAGCGGGGAGGGAAGAGATCATAAGAGTGGGAAGTGGGTTATTTGAGAACATTTCTTTAGCCCTCTCGCCCACTATTCAATTCTTGCAATAGGAAGAACTGAAGACCAATTGCCAAGAGAGCCTGTTAGGATAGCAAACTTTAGACAAAATAAGTCATGAAAAACAAGATGGCGTTTAGAGGAAAGAAGGAAGATAGCAATTCATCTGGGCCATGATTTTAAGGCTTAAGTGGTGCAAACTTCTTCCCTCAGGCTCCTCTGGTGAGTAGTACCGAGTTCCATAGGACTGGAGGAAGAAAAAGGAGACAGAAGACTTCTAGCTTCCAAACACATGATTTGAAACTCATTTGAAACAAAGGAAGCAAGCTTCCTTCTCTGGCCCCTGATACACAAGATTCTTCAGCCCCCCAAAAAAACCCCAAAAGGCTGGGGTTGCGTCCCTCAGACACCCAAGAGAGCCCACATCCCTGGTCAAAATGGCTGCATTTTTCCACGGAACTTGCCTTAGGCTCTAGGAGATTGAGTTCACAACTTTCTCTCCAGAACAGGGGGTGAGAGGGCACCGTGCCGCACTACCTAGGGCGCCGCGGGAGAGAAGCAGCGCCGATTACCCCCCGACGCAACCGACAGAAACAAGAATCAGCCGCCCACCCCTCTCACCCTAAGAAATGCCAGGCACGGACGCTGCCACGTGCGTCATAAGACCCAATCGGGCCCCGGTGGTCTCTGGGAAGCGTAGCTGCGAGGGAAGGCTGGAACAGATCCTGCGCGAAGGACTCTGGGGCTCCTAGTTCAGGAGCGAGAAGCAGGTGCTCCGAGTAATCTAACCCGCGCAGGTGGTGGGCAGAGTAAGACCCAGGGCCAAATCTCCTCCGCTTCCGGTTCCAGCCCGCCGAGCTAGGGCTTGGCCTCAAGCGGTGTTTTTGCACAGGAGAAGGGGTACTAGCGGAGGGAGTGGATGAAGGGCACCGAAATCAGAAGTAGAAAGGAACAAGCTCCAAAGGATGTAAGAGGAACAGTTCTATGGACTCCTCCCCCACCAACGCAGCCCGGAGGTGCTGTTGTCTGGCAGCCCTTGGCGGGGGGGGGGGGGGGGGGGGGGCTACTCTTAGGAGAGAAGCGCTCTAGTGATGCTTGTCCAAAGGTACTAGTGAGCCAAGAAGCCGGCAGTTCACGTTAATTTTGGCAGCCTTATAACCTAGCTCAGAGGCGTGGAGATAACCTTTGGGAGGCTCGGTTTCCCTGGTATCACTGTTCATCTCAGACCAGGATAAAGATTTGTGAGGGCTGCAGAAACAACAATGAAAGGTGTCTGTCTTGGAGGAGGCAAAACTCCTGTCTCCCAGCTAGAAAAGCAACACTTGAGGAAACACACTATGCCAGGGCAACCCATGATGCAGGCACAGTTTTTCATGGGTGCTGGGATCCTGAGGGGTTGTGGGTGGGGCCATCCTGGGACTTCCAGCACTGAGGCTCACTAAGCTTTACCCCAGGTGCCACCCAAAGCAAGGCAGTGGCTTCCTATGGCCAACACCCACTATATGCCCAATTTTTCTGCAAGAATTGGGGGTATCCAATCTATATCCCTACCTGGATGGGTAGGAGGGAAAGGATTTCCCCCTTGATGAAACTGAGGAGAAGGTGCTAGCAAAAGGGACAAAGAAGAAGTGATCCAAGTCATGGTGATTTCCAACCTTCATCATAGCACAAACAGAAAATGGTAATATTTGTATGGCACACTGGGGTTGTATAAGGTAGGGTACAGATTAAACTGATAGAATAAAGACCCCAAAACACAGTGATGTAAATATCATATATTTATTTCTCCCTCATATAAGAGTCTAGGTAGGAGCAGTCAAAGATTGATGGGATAGTTCTGCTTCCCTGAACAAGAAATTTCCATCTTTGGGGCAAAAGGGGATGTTAAAATTCCCATTACCTCCCCGCCAATAGGTCAGAGAAAGCAGGCACAGAAATGACAATCATCCCTATTGCTTCCATCTCAGTGGTCACGTAAATTAGACTTAATAAAAATTAATAACTTCTGTGCATTAAAGGACATTATCAAGAATATGAAAAGATAACCTACAGAATGGGAGAAAAATCTTTGCAAATTTTTATATACAATAGGGTCTGGTATCCAGTATATATAAAGAACTCTTTAAGACTTGACAAAAAGATAAACAGCCCAGTTAAAATCTGGGCAAGGACTTGAATAGACATTCCTCCAGAAAAGATATACAAATGGCCAACAAATATAGGAAAAGATATTTAACATCATTAGTCATTAGGGAAATGCAAATCAAAACCACATGACGTACCAATTCACATCCATTAGGATGGCTTAATCTAAAAAAGGAAAGTAAGCATTAGTGAGGGTGTGGAGAAGCTGGAACCACTGAACAGTGCCGCTGGGAATCTAAAATGCTCAGCCACTCTAGAAAACAGTTGGCAGTTCCTCAGAAAGTTAAGTACAAAATAACCATATGACTCAATAATTCTCCTAGGCATATGCCCCAAAGAACTGAAAAGAAGGACATGTACATGCATGTTCATAGCAGTACTATTCACAGTGGACTAAAGGTATAACTATCCCAAATCTCTGCCGACATATTAACAGATAAACAAAATGTGGTATTTGCATACAGTGGAATATTATTCAACCATAAAAAGGAATGAAGTACAGATAATGCTTACATGAATGAACCTGCAAACCATTATGCTAAAGAAACCAGATACAAAAGATCATATATTGTATGGTTCCATCTATATGGAATATCCAAAATAGATAAATCAATAGAGATAGAATGCAGTTTAGTGGTTGACAGGTTATGAGGGGAGAGGAGAATGGGGAGAAATTGCTGAATAGGTAAGGAATTTTACTTTGGAATGATGGAAATATTTTGGACCTAGAGAGAAATGGTGGTTGCACAACATTGTGAATGTATTAAATGCTGCCAAGTGTTCACTTAAAAATGGCTAATTTCATATTATGTGAATTTCACCTCAATAAATTATTCTTAAAATGTGAGTGGTCTCAACACCCCAGTTAAGCAGCAAAGATTTTCAGACTGAATTTAAAAAAAAATTAAAAACAAATTATATGCTGCCTATGAGAAACCCAGTTTAAATAGAAAGACACAGGGATGCCTGATTGGCTCAGTTGGAAGAGCATGACTCTTAGTCTTGGACTGTAAATTCAAGCTCCATTTTGGGTGTAGAGCTTACTTGAAAAAAGAAAGAGAAAGACACAAATAGGTTAAAAGTAAAAAGATGGGGAAAGATAGGCTATCTAATACTAATTAAAAAAAGCTAAAGTGTGTATATTAATATCAGACAAAATAGATTTGGGAACAAAAATATTACCAGGGACAAAGAAAATTGTTTTATAATGATAAGAGGATCGATTAAAAGTACATAACAATCAACAAATGAATAAACAAAAAAAAGCAGAATCAGACCCATAAATACAGAGAATTGATGGTTATCAGATGGGAGGGGGGAGGGAAAATGGGTGAAGGGGAGTAAGAGATACAGGCTTCCAATATGGAATGAATAAATCACAAGAATAAAAGAAACAGCATAAGGAATATAGTCAATGACATTGTAATGTATGGAGACAGATGGTAGCTACACTTGTGGTGAATATAGCATAATATGTATAAACCTGTTGAATCACTATGTTGTACACCTGAAACGAATGTAACATTGTGTGTCAACTATACCTCCTGCAAAAAAACAAACAAAACAAAACAAAAAAACCAACCATACACTACAGAAAAAAAAAAAGATTTAAAAAAGGAAGTGTATTAGTGGTGCCTGGCTGGCTCAGTCAGTGGAACATTCAACTCTTGATCTTGGGGTCATGAGTTCAAGCCCCATGCTGGGCATGGAGCCTACTTTAAAAAAATTTAAAAATTTAAAAAAAGAAGTGTATTAGAGCTGCCAAATTTTATCAAAATTTTGGTTTCTATTTACATAATCCTGTAGGGTTTCTCTTTTACTTTATGTTTACAAGCTCCATATTATCATGAATTATATTGTTAAAGGTTGACAAATTCCCAGATATTGATTGATCTAGGCTTGCATTCTTGTAATAAACCCTATCTGGTCATAACAGATAGATGATGGATGGATAGATAGGTAGATAGATAGATAGATAGATAGATAGATAGATAGATAAATAGACAGCAATGTAATTAAGAAATAAAAAAAGTGTAACAATCCCAAATGTTTGCCATTTCCTGCAAGAGCTTCAAAACACATAACGCAAAAACTGCTAGAACTGAAAAAGAGAAATAGACAAATTCACAATTATACCCAGCAATATCAAAACAATTAGAGATGGTAGACTTGACAAATTAATGCAACAGAATAGGAATTACATGAATGTACCCAAATACGTGTGGTAATTTGGTATATGCTAAAGGTGACATTTCAAATAAGTAGGAAAAGATGGATTATTTGTAAATGGTGCTGAGAAATGGAGTATAACATAGTGGCAAAATTAGATTCTTGCACAAAAAACTTTAATGTAAAAAAATGAAAGCAAAAGTTAACAGTAGAAATCATGGGACCATTTTAAAATTATCTCAAGATGCAGAGGGCCTTTTTAATATGCATAAAAACTCGGAAGGCTTAAAAGAAAATACTCGTAAATTAGATAACATAAAAATCATTTTCCATGGCAAAAGAGGACCCTAAACAAATTCCAAAAAATAGTAAATTGGAAAAAATATTTGTGAATCATAAGGTGATTTCCTTAAAATATTAGTAAAATGTTACTTTGTAATTGAATGTTGAGCAAAAGATAGAGACAGTTCACAGAAAAGAAACCCAAACTTAATCACAATAAGAAAAAAGCAAATGAAAACTATACTTGGTTATCATTTTCCACCTACCAGATTGATAAAGATCCAATAGATTGATACCTCAACCTAAAAGACTTGAAATTTACACCCAAAAAGCTCAGAAAGGATATACTTTTTGAATATACCTGTAACAGTTATGAAAATTGAGCCTCATTCAATTCCATTGAATCATTCAATTCCAAAGAATCAATATAAATGTCTGACATAATGTAGTAGCATCAGAAACAAATAACAAAAAGATAGTCAAGACTTCTGAGTTAAAGAAGACCACCTAGGACTTGCCCATGATTTTGCCATAGCTTGCTTGTCCTGAATTGCAATTCTCTATTATTCCCAAATAAACTTAATTTTGCTGTTAAAAAAAAAAGAACACCTAAAGTAATTTACAAAACATGGAAATGAATAACAGTGAAAACACTAACTGCCAAAATTGTAGGACACAACCTATGTAGTAGAGGGTAGTAGTGCAGCTTCAAGTACATTTATCAAGAAAAACAAAAAACTGGGGTGCTTGGGTGGCTCAGTCATTAAGCGTCTGCCTTTGGCTCAGGTCATGGTCCCAGGGTCCTGGGATCAAGCCCCGCATCTGGCTCCCTGCTCAGCGGGAAGCCTGCTTCTCCCTCTCCCACTCCCCCTGCTTGTGCTCTCTCTCTCGCTGTGTCTCTCTGTCAAATAAATAAATAAAATCTTAAAAAAAACAAAAAAAAACCCACAAAAACTAAATTCTCAACTCAAAAGTGTAGGAACAGAGCACACTCAAACAAGAATTAAATTATAAACATAAAAGGCAGAAATCAATACAGAATAGGAGAGATAAAAGGATAGCAAAACCAAAAGATAGTTTTTTTTTAAATCAATGATCAATAAGTTATATCAACCTTTGTCAAGGCTGATAACAAGTACAAAGATGCAAATAAGAAAATGAGTAAGAAACCAAATGAAGTTAGAAGAGGAATAAAAGAATCTTATGAATGACTATTTGCAAACAAATTTGACAACCTAGATACATGAACACATTTCTTCAAAAAAATACCAAAATTGGCATAAGAAACAGAAAAATTTAATAAACCCAATAATTTGAAATGGTATAGAAACATCTCCTCAGAAGACAATGCCTAGAGCCCAGATGGATTTACAAGTAAATTTTAACCAAACTTTTATGAATGGATTTGATGGTATATTTGATGGGAGACAAACAAGGTAAGAAAAAAAACACTTGATAGAGTCCAAATGACTGAGAAGTATATGGAGATATGCTCCAACTCACCAGTAGTCAATAATAACAATGCAAATCAAAAACATCCAAGGAAGATAATATCAAGTGTTTACCAGCACATAGAAAGAGGTGCTGCTGGTGAGAATGTAAACAGATACAGCCACTCTAGAAAGTAATCTGGTTGTACCTACCTAGTAAAATTGTGTGAAAAAACAGGTGCAATATTCCAGGGTAAGTATTCTAATCTAGTGCAGGTCTGCAAGGGACACATACTAGGATGTTCCTTGTGAAAGCCAGTAGTTGTATCCATCACTTCAGGTGGAAAAGAATAAATAAAACATAGTAAATATATACTATTAGTTACTATGCAAGTGTTAGAAGTGATGAATAGCATTAGATGACTATGCACAGAGGAACACGATAGATCTAAAAACCATGGAGAGTAAATGGATGTCCAAAGAAAGTCAGGATAGCATTACTGATATCAGACAAAATAGACTTAAAACAAACACTGTACATAACAAGAGACAAGGACCTATATCATCATAAAGGGGAGACTCCAACAAGAAGATATAACAATTGTCTTGGGAAAAGTTTTCAATTAGCAGTAATCGCGCCTCGGATAAACCTCACTGGCTACGATACTGCCACTGCGCAAAGCTGAAGATATAACAATTGTAAATATTTATGAACCCAACATGGGAGCACCCAAATACATAAAACAATAACAAACATAAAGGAAATAATTGATAGTAATATAATAATAGTAAGGGACTTTAACACCCCACTTACACTGATGAACAGATCATCCAAACAGAAAATCAAGAAGGAAATAGTGACTTTGAATGACACACTGGACCAGATGGATTTAACAGATATATTCAGAAGATTCCATCCTAAAACAGCAGAATACACATTCTTTTCAAATGCACATGGAACATTTTCCAGAATAGATTACATATTAGGCCACAAAACCTTCTCAAAAAAGTCAAAAAGATTGAAGTCACACCATGCATCTTTTCTTTTTTTTATGATTTTATTTATCAGAGAGAGAGCACAAGCAGGGGGAGTGGCAGGCAGAGGGAGAAGCAGGCTCCCTGCTGAGCAAGGAGCCCGATGTGGGACTCAATTCCAGGACCCTGAGATCACGACCTGAGCCTAAGGCAGTGGCTTAACCGACTGAGCCACTCAGGCATCCCTCATGCATCTTTTCTGACCACAATGCTATGAAACTAGAAATCAACCACAAGAAAAAATGTGGAAAGAGCACAAATACATGGAAGCTAAATAACATGCTACTAAACAATAAATGGGTCAACTAAGAAATCAAAGAAGAAATAAAAAATTACATGGATACAAATGAAAATGAAAATACAATGGTCCAAAATATCTGGGATTCAGTGAAAGTGATTCTAAGTTGAAGTTTATAGCAATACAGGCCTACCTCAAGAAGCAATAAAAATCTCAAACAACCTAATGTTACACCTAAAGGAACTAGAAAAGAAGAACAAAACCCAAAACTAGAAGGAAGAAAATAAAGATTAAAGCAGAAATAAATGAGGGTGCCTGGGAGGCTCAGTTGGTTAAGCAACTGCCTTCAGCTCAGGTCATGATCCTGGAGTCCCGGGATCGAGTCTCACATTGGGCTCCCTGCTTAGCAGGGAGTCTGCTTCTCCTTCTGACCCTCCCCCCTCTCATGTGCTCTCTCTCTCTCTCATTCTCTCGTCTTTCAAATAAATAAAGAAAAAATCTTTAAAAAAAGCAGAAATAAATGATATAAAACTTAAAAAAACAATAGAACAGATCACTGAAACCAGGAGCTGGTTCTTTGAAAAGATCAACAAAATTGATAAACCTCTAGCCAGACTCATCAAAAACAAAAAACAAAAAACAAAAAACCAAACAAACAAAAAAAAACACACAAAACAAAACAAGAGGATGGAAATAAAATCATTAATGAAAGAAGAGAAATAATAACCGACACTACAGAAATACAAGCAATTATTAGATTGTGAAAAATTATATGCTAACAAAGTGGACAACCTAGAAGAAACGGATGAAGTCCTAGAAACATACAACCTACCAAAACTGAAGCAGGAAGAAATTGAAAATTTGAACAGACTAATTACCAGCAAAGAAATTGACTCAGTAATCAAAAAACTCCCAACAAATATAAGTCTAGGACCAGCTGGCTTCACAGGTGAATTCTACCAAACATTTAAAGAAGAGTTAAGGGGCGCCTGGGTGGCTCAGTCGTTAAGCATCTGCCTTCGGCTCAGGTCATGATCCCAGGATCCTGGGATCAAGCCCTGCATCGGGCTCCCTGCTCCGCGGGAAGCCTGCTTCTCCCTCTCCCACTCCCCCTGCTTGTGATCCCTCTCTCGCTGTGTCTCTCTCTGTCAAATAAATAAATAAAATCTTTTAAAAAAATAAGAGTTAATACCTAGTTTCAAAATATTCCAAAAATAGAAGAGAAAGAAAAACTTCCAAATTCATTCTATGAGGCCAGCATTACTCTGATACTAAAACCAGATAAAGACACCACAAAAAAAGAGCACTACAGGCCAATATCTCAATGAATATAGATGAAAAAATTCTCAACAAAATACCAGCAAACTGAATCCAACAATACATTAAAAACATCATCCACCACAATTAAGTGGGATTTATTCCCAGGATGCAAGGGTGGTTTAATACTTGCAAATCAATCAACATGATACCTCACATCAATAGAGGAAGCATAAAAAACCATATGATCATTTCAATAGACACAGAAAAAGCCTTTGACAAAGTACATCTATTCATGATAAAACCCTCACAACAAAGTAGGTTTAGATACCTCAACATAATAAAGGCCTTATATGAAAATCCCACAGTGAACATCATACTAAATGGGGGCAAATTGAGAGCTTTTCCCCTAAGGTCAAGAACAAGACAAGGATATCCTCTCTCACCACCTTTTTTTAAAAGATTTTATTTATTATTTATTTATTTGAGAGAGAGAGAGCACATGAGAGGGGGGAGGGTCAGAGGGAGAAGCAGACTCCCCGCTGAGCAGGGAGCCCGATGCGGGACTCGATCCCGGGATTCCGGGATCATGACCTGAGCCAAAGGCAGTCGCTTAACCAAGTGAGCCACCCAGGCGCCCTCACCACTTTTATTCAACATAGTACTGGAAGTCCTAACCACAGCAAGATACAACAAAAAGGAATAAAAGGCATCCAAGTTGGTAAGGAAGAAGTAAAACTTTCACTATTTGCAAATGACAAGATACTATATATAGAAAACCCTAATGAGTCTACCAAAGAAAACCTACTAGAACTGATAAATGAATTCAGTAAAGTCGCAGGATACAAAATCAATGTACAGAAATCTGTTACATTTCTGGGGCACCTGGGTGGCTCAGTAGGTTGAACATCCGACTTTTCATTTCAGCTCAGGTCATGATCTCAGGGTCATGAGATCAAGCCCCGCATAGGGCTCCGTGCTCAGCACAGAGTCTGCTTGATTTCTCTCCTTCTGCCCTTCCCCTCCACTCACACACATTCTCTCTCAAATAAATAAATCTTTTTTTTTAAAAAAAAGAAATGTTTTATTTCTATACACTAATAATGAAGCAGCACAAAGAGAAATTAAGAAAACAATCCCATTAACAATTGCTCCAAAAATAATATCTAGGAATAAACAAAGAGGTGAAAGACCTATACTCCAAAAACTATAAAAAACTGATGAAAGAAATTCAATATGACACAAACAGAAAGACATTCTATGCTCATAGATTGGAAAAACAAATATTGTTAAAATGTAGCAATCTACAGATTTAATGCAATCCCTATCAAAATACCAAAAGCCTTTTTCACAGAGCTAGAACAATCTTAAAACGTGTATGGAACCACAAAAGACCCCAAATAGCCAGAGGAATGTTGAAAAAGAAAAGCAAAGCTGGTGGCATCACAGTTCCAGACCCCAAGTTATATTACAAAGGTGTAGTAATCACAACTGTATGGTACTGTCATAAAAACAGACACAGATCAATAGAACAGAATAGAAAACCCAGAAATAAACCCACAATTATATGGTCAATCTTCAACAAAAGAAGCAAGAATATGCAATAGGAAAAAGTCTCTTCAACAAATGGTGTTGGGAAAACTGGACAGCTAATGCAAAAGAATGAAACTGGACCACCTTCTTACACCATACACAGAAATAAACTCAAGATGGGTTAAAGACCTAAATGTAAGACTTGAAACTGAAGCAATAAAAATCCTGTAAGAGAGCACGGACAGTAATTTCTCTGACATCAGCCATAGCATTTTTCTAGATATGTCTCCTGAGGCAAGGGAAATAAAAGCAAAGATAAACTATTGGGACTACATCAAAATAAAAAGCTTCTGCACAGAAAAAATAAATCAACAAAACTAAAAGGCAACCTACTAAGTGGGAAAAGATAAGGGGCACCTAGCTGCCTCAGTTGGTAGAGTATGTGACTCTCAATCTCAGGCCATGAGTTCAAGCCCCACACTGGGCATGGTGCCTACTTAAAGTTAAAAAAAAAAAATGGAAGAAGATATTTGTAAATGACTATTCAATAAAGGGTTAGTATCCAAAATATACAAAGAACTAATACAACTCAACAACCAAAAGGCAAATAATCTAATTTAAAAATGGGCAGAAGACATGAACAGACATTTCTCCAAAGATAGACAAGCAGATGAAAAGATACTGAAAACAGACACATGAAAAGATACTCAACACTACTCATCATCAGGGAAATGCACACCAAAACTACAATGAGATATCACCTCACACCCGTCAGAATGGCTAAAATAACACAAAAAATAACAAGTGTTGGTAAGGATGTGGAGAAAAAGGAACCTTCCTGCACTGTTGGTGGGAATGTAAACTGGTGCAGCCACTGTGGAAAACAATATGGAGGTTCTTCAAAAAATTAAAAATAGAACTACCCTACAATCCAGTAATCACACTACTAGGTATTTACCCCCAAAATACAAAAACACTAATTTAAAGGGATACATGCACCCCTATGTTTATTGCAGCACTATTTACAATAACCAAAATATGGAAGCAGTCCCAGTGTCCAGTGATAGATGAATAAACACACACAATAGAATATTATCCAGCCATAAAAAGAAAGAAATATTGCCATTTGCAACATGAATAGAGCTAGGGAGTATAATGCTAAGTGAAATAAGTCAATCAGAGAAAGATAAATACTATATGACTTCACTCATATGTGGAAATTAAGAAACAGAACAAATGAGCAAAAGAAAAAAAGAGAGAGAGACAAACCAAGAGACAAACTCTTAACTATAGAGAACAAACTGATGATCACCAAAGGGGAGGTAGGGGGCAGGGAATGGGTGAAATAGGTGATGGGGATTAAAGAGTATACTTATCATGATGAGCACTGAGTCATGTATAGAAGTGCTGAGTCACTGTATTGGACACCTGAAACTAATATAATACTGTATGTTAACTATACTGGAATTAAAATGAAAAACTTAAAAAAAAACACAAAAAAACAAAGTGTTGAGTAGAAAAAAAATGACACTTTTAGCATAATACCATTAATATAAATTTCAAACATACAATATATGACTGATTTTATAAGGGATATACACACACACACATTTAAGGATGCATCCTGTGTGCATGCCTATGGGGGAGAATAGGAATTGGGAATTATTTGGGAAAAAATAAACCAAGAAATGAGTGTTGGACTAAACAATTTTGATAATGCACTATGAATTGAAGTCCAAAAATATAAATGGAGATTTAAAAAACCAAGAGCCATAACTTACTGGCCTCTATCTTAATAGAAGACAGAGTCCTAACAGCCTTAAATATCCAGACAGCCGCTGAGACTCTGAAGCTGCAAATTCACAGGAGCTGAATTTACAATTCTGTCTCACATGAACAGCTGGCTTTCGGGCATGCAATTCAACTTCCGGCTTGATTTCATGATTAATCAATGTCATGTTAAATGTTACATATATTACATTCTTTCAAATAATCCTTACAAAAACAAAAGTCTGGAATTTTTACTTTAGTTTTATAATAACTAAACTAAGCTTGAAAGAAGTATAATCACTTTTCAGTTTCTCCTAAAAGAGTTGACATCCATATGAAGGTCTAACTCCAACACCCCTACTTGTGCCAATAATCAAAATAGCAGATACTTTCACTACTTTTTCTGGAAGAATATGTGATGAATTAACATGCAGATGCCTTTAAGAAAGCTGACCAGGATGGTGAGTCATTTCTCTGTCACTAAAGTATCCTTACCTCATGGCTTCAAAGAATCTGCTTTTCTCCACCACATAACCTCTCTGTATTGAGTTTTGTGGACAAAGTAGAAAATCTTAGTAGGGTACAGCAAATTAATATGCTAAGTAGGAACTTGAAACCAATGTGAAATCAAATTCAAAAAAGGAAACATTTTTTCCAGCTGTCTATAAAAGGAGCCCAATCATAATGGCAGCAATTTTGCCCAAAATTCATGCAAAGTCCTAGCATCCAAAAATAGTGCCTACTAAAAGGGCACAGGTCTTGGTTGGAAATTTACTTATATTTCACACAAAGCTCTGTTTTGTGTTTGCTCAGGAAGAGAGATCTGAAAAACTTTTAAAAAGAAAGAAAACCTGTCCACAATAGCCAAACTGTGGAAAGAGCCAAGATGTCCATCAACAGATGAATGGATAAAGAAGATGTGGTATATATACACAATGGAATATTATGCAGCCATCAAAAGGAATGAGATCTTGCCATTTGCAACGACGTGGATGGAACTGGAGGGTGTTATGCTGAGTGAAATAAGTCAATCAGAGAAAGACATGTATCATATGACCTCACTGATATGAGGAATTCTTAATCTCAGGAAACAAACTGGGTGTTACTGGAGTGGTTGGGGGTGGGAGGGACGGGGTGGCTGGGTGATAGACATTGGGGAGGGTATGTGCTATGGTGAGCGCTGTGAATTGTGCAAGACTGTTGAATCACAGATCTGTACTTCTGAAACAACGCAACATATGTTAAGAAAAAAAAGAAGAAGATAGCAGGAGAGGAAGAATGAAGGGGAGTAAGTCAGAGGGGGAGACGAACCAGGAGAGACGATGGACTCTGAAAAACAAACTGAGGGTTCTAGAGGGGAGGAGGGTAGGGGGATGGGTTAGCCTGGTGATGGGTATTAAAGAGGACACATTCTGCATGGAGCACTGGGTGTTATGAACAAACAATGAATCATGGAACACTACATCAAAAACTAATGATGTAATATATGGTGATTAACATAATAAAAAAATTTTAAAAATAAAATAAAATAAAAAGAAAGAAAACCTTCTATAGGCAGAAGAGAACAAGTGGAATCATAACGCATCTAAAGAAGCTTAGTGGCATTTCCTTTTGACTCATTTGTATCAGTTGAGGCAACTTTAAATAATCAACTTTCAAATGGCCATTTTAAACTTATTAAAACAGTGTTTTGGGGCAACCTCTTGGGTCCCCTCCCTCTTCGGTGGCTTTGTACTATCACCTTACCATGGCTCAATATACCTTGCTTTGCTGCCCACCAAAAAACAAAACAAAAAAAACAAAACAAAACAAAACCCCACAGTGTTTCAAAAATCCTGAAACAACTTCAAGTTTTATAAATGATAATTAATATATAATTCTCATTAGTGTGAGCTTAATGTATACTTATCAAAGTAAGCTCTACCATGGAGTTGAGCTATCTTTTTCCTCTTGAACAACAGGAATGATAGAAAACAAAAATACAGTGTAAATGGAAGATCCAATCTTACTTACTCTTTCTTAGACTGCAAGTCTGGCTAGCAAGACCTTTAACTGAGAAAAATTATTTCCTTTCTTAAGAGGGAAACTTCTATTTCTGATTTCATAACCCCTTTTGCATACGCTTGTTATTTTCCCTCCCGATATTCCTTGCAAGGTAGCTACCTTCATGATTTGGGCAAAGAAAAACTGAGGATGGGTCTGGAACGTCCTATTATAGCCAGAAAGTAAGGATGCTTGCAAAGATATCAGAGCAGTGCTCAAGGGAGCAAAAAGTCAATCAGAGAAAGACATGTATCATATGACCTCACTGACATGAGGAATTCTTAATCTCAGGAACAAACTGAGGGTTGCTGGAGTGGTCGGGGGTGGGAGGGATGGGGTGGCTGGGTGATAGACATTGGGGAGGGTATGTGCTACGGTGAGTGCTGACAATTTGAGCATCACAATATATACATTATAATTAATTGAAATATATTAAGTTTTAAAAGGCCAAGAATTCCTGAGACTAAAAAGAAAAATGTTAAAATGCAATACACAAATACAGAATGAATGATACATGAGAATGAATTTAGCAAGTACAAAGTGTTAATATTTACATGTATGGATTACATATGTGTATATATAAATATATATGCAATATACAGACACATATATAATTCATATATATATATGGATTACCTTTCCAAGAGGCATATAAAGCATATAAATGCGTATGTGTGTGTGTGTGTGTGTGTATATATGTGGTATAGACAGATCTCTTACCTTTCCCAGGTTTTTCATCTCTTTAATCAAAAGTCAAATTCAAAAGAGGCTTCCTTCCCTGGCCATACAATCTAAAATATCAACATTGTCCCCTGCCTCTTCCTTCATCTTCTCCTTAGAATTTATTCTCTTACATAATATATTTCTATATATATATTTTATTGTCGGTCTTCCTAACTAGAAATTAGCTCTATTGAAAAAAAAAAGCAGTGCTTTTTGTCTGTGTAGTTCACTACTGTATTTCCAATGTCTACATTAGAACAAATCCTGGCACACAGTAGGTACTCTGCACAAAATGTTTCAATAAAACACACACACACACCTCCTGCTTAATCAAGAGTATATAAAAGAAAAATTTTAAATATGAAAAGCAAAAATTGCACAAACTGACGTGGCAGAAAGATATGTTCAGCAGCATAAATAACCAGAGTAAAAAGGAGTCCAACAGTTCCACCACCACTGGCCATACTCAATAACCAAGTGGAAAGGGTTTTGCCCGTGTGTTCTAAACGAATTAGTCCATGTCCTAAAGAGAATTAACTGAACAAACTCAAACCCTCATCTCCTAGGACAGGAAATCTCTAGATAACCCTAATAACTATAAGATAATAATAAGCATAAGTTTTTAATAATGCTAAGAGATCAAGTCACTATATCGCAATAAGACAATGGGTTGTATAGTTGCAGATAAATAAAATTTAATACCTCCTTGTGAGGAGAAACACCCGATTGTAAAGCACAAACACCTGTGCTAAAGGCATGGGTGTATAAGATTTTACCAACATTACAAGTGAAGTTTAACTGAAAAAACAGAGAACTGATCAGTGGCTTGGGTTTATGTCACCTTAGAGGAAGAAATCAGGTGCTGTACTTAGATCAGAATCAATTAGTGAATAACTCAAACTCTTCACTGGTCTGAGTCATTATTCTTTTTCCTTTAGGCCTAGCAAGTTTACTATAACCTTGGGGAGCTTTCCAAAATAAGTTATTATTCAACTCTTACTATTAAAATAACTTTCTAGACATCTAGGAAATGTAAGAAAGAATAAAGAAATGACATGGATTTTCAGCATATCAAGTGACATTTTAGTTAGATGTAATATGTTTTGCAGTGTTTTATAATCATTATATTTTTTTCTGTTCAAGGTTTGAAGTATTGAGTCATACCTAATCTGCAGTTTCAGTTTCAAGGGATTCTGTCTTAATATTTAGGAAATTTTCAGATTTGTATTAATATAAGTAAAAATTGACTAATAAAGAAATTATAAGAGTAGTAGTCATTGTTTCACCCCATGCACATATATAAATCCTTTATTCTTTCCTAGTTCATTTGTTCTGTTGTTTTTATAGATGCTTTCCAGACAATATCCAAGATTCTAACAATTCTAACTGTTCAAGGTGGCTCCATTACCATATCATCAGTTTATCTCTCTACATCCACTCAGATAAAATAGGAATATACTGCCCTATAATACCCTCATATTCCTCATTACTCCGAAGAATGGTAATAACTTATGCCCTAAAAATTTTAGGCTCCAACTGTTTTACTTTTACCATGAATTGAAAATGTCCCATCCTATCTGCTGGTAATATCTTTGTCTGAATCTCTAGTTCCAAAGAAGTTATCCATAAACTTCTTTTTTTCTTTAAAGATTTTATTTATTTATTTGACAGAGAAAGAGAGAGACAGCGAGAGAGGGAACACAAACAGGGGGAGTGGGAGAGGGAGAAGCAGGCTTCCCGCTGAGCAGGGAGCCCAATGCGGGGCCAGATCCCAGGACCCTGGAATCATGACCTGAGCCAAAGGCAGATGCTTGAGGACTGAGCCACCCAGGCGCCCTGTTATCCACAAACTTCTTAAACCAAGCTTACAATCTCCCCACAAAAGAAGACCTCATTTACAATTCTATTATATTCTATTACACAGTATGTTTAAACCCTTACTGAAAACAGAAAATCAAATAATTCCTTTAAGATGAGAAGCCATTCATTAATGTGACAGATCCGTTATTCTCTTAGCTTGCCACTCTTTCTTTAAAGGCCTATAGTGAGTCACCACCACAAGTGATTTTAATTCCTTATGGGAAAGCCTGTTAAGGAGTTTTACTAGGTGAATTTTTAAAAATCCACCCTTATTATAAGTCTAATAAATACCAAATCAATTTTTATCAACAAATAAAATGTAATAATTCTCTCAGCTTTATGAAGGCTGTGTATTCAACTTCCATATACTTGTTTTAGCAAAAGGTTTCTCAGGATAATTATGCCATAAAAGATTAAGGCTTTCTCACGTGTATAGCAAACATAGGGTGTATGAATCAGGACTGTAATTCCAAGAGGCAAAAATCCAATTCAAATTAAGCAAAAAAAGAAAATTTATTGGATCACAAAAATTAAAAAGTAAAAGATGGTATAGACTTCAGGCATGATTGAATTCAGAAGGTCAAACAATGTCATCAGATTTGTCTCTTATCTCCATTTTCCTCTGTGTTGGACTGATCTTGGGAAGGCTTTCCTCATGTGGTGACAAAAAAGCTACTGGTGAGTTTTGAACCATGAAAAATCCTTTAAATCTGTGAAACTTGCAATTCCAGGAAAAAAAATGATCTTTTCTTACTATCCATAACAATACCCCCCTAGGGTTCTAGTGGGCCAAACAGGGCCATCTGCCACTCCCTTATTAACCAGACTGTGGCCAGCCTATGACCAAGCCACTACTCTCCCTAATAGTTTCATCAGAATGATATGCACTGAGGGTGAGGTAAGTTTCAAATGGGGCATAGAACAGATCCAAAAGTAATAGATGTCTACTATTCAGGCTATTTCAAATAAGGGGGATGCTCATAAACTGAAGGCTTTCCCATATTTACTACATTCATAGAATCATTAACCAAAGAATTCACTGATATTTATTTAATAAGGACTGAGTGGTGACTAAATGTTTTCTTTCATATACTTGTTATAATCAGAGAGTTTCTCTATTATGAATTTTCTGATGTCGTCTAAGGGCTGAGGCACAGCTAAAATTATTCCCACACTCATTACAGTTATAGGGTTTGTCTCCAGCATGAATTCTCTGGTGTAGCCTAAGGGACAAGATCTGATGGAAAGCCTTCCCACATTCATTACATTCATAGGGTTTCTCTCCAGTATGAATTCTCTGATGTTGATTAAGGTATGAGCCACAACTGAAGGCCTTCCCACATTTGTTACATTCATAGGGTTTCTCTCCTGCATGACTTCTCTTATGATGAATTAGAACTAAAGCATCACTGAAGGCTTTCCCACATTTACTGCATTCAAAAGGTCTCTCTCCACTATGTATTCTATGATGTCGATTAAGTTGTGAGTCAGTCCTAAAAAACTTCCCACATTTGATGCATTCATAAGGCTTTTCACCTGTATGAATTCTCTGATGTTGATTAAGGTGTGAGCGATAGCCAAAAGTCTTCCCACATTCATTACATTTAAAGGGTTTCTCTCCTGTATGAATCCTTTGATGCAGAGTAAGGGCGATGCGTCTGCTGAAGGCTTTTCCACATTGATTACATTCATAGGGTTTCTCTCCAGTGTGAATTCTCTGATGCTGATTGAGGTGTGCACTCTGTCTGAAGGCTTTGTTACATTCCTTACATTCATATGGTTTCTCTCCTGTGTGAATTCTCTGATGTTCAACAAGGAAGGCATAACGGCTAAAGGCCTTCCCACATTCATTGCATGCAAAAGGTTTCTCTCCAGTGTGGATTCTCTGATGTTGAGCAAGGTGTGCACTCTGTCTGAAAGCTTTGTTACATTCTTTACATTCATATGGTTTCTCTCCAATATGAGTTCTTTGATGTTCACTGAGAAAGAAATCATGGCTAAAGGCTTTTCCACAGTCATTGCATACAAATGGTTTCTCTCCACTGTGAATTCTCTGAGGTTGAGTAAAAAATGAGTAACAGCTAAAGGCATCATCACAGTCATTGAATCCATGCGGTAATTTTCCAAAATGAGTTGCTTGATGTTGAGTAAGTAATGAGTGGAAACTTAAGAGATTTGAAAAATCATTACTTTCATAACGTTTCTCCCCAGGAGGAATTCCTATATCTTTACTAAGGTATGTGTTCTGGTTGAATTCTTCACATTCATTATCTATCAAAGATTCCTTCTCAGCAGGTAATCTTTTATGTTCAATTAAGATGGAATTTGGGGGAAACATTTTATCATAAATATCAAATTTATGTACTTGCTCTACTGTGGGAACTCTCTCTTGTGTTGAAAGTACTGATTTCAAGAGAACACGTCTCTCAGAATTATTATATTTATTGTCTCTTTTCACAGCAGAGATTTCCTTAAGTGCTGTCACTTGCCTGAAATGCCTCTCCTGCTTTTGTTGATGCCGCTCAAATTCACCCTCATATTTCCAGGCTTCTCTGAAACTGGAATATTCCAGGTCATAACTTGTAAGTCTTTCCATTACCATCCCCTGGGATATTTCCTCTTCATCAATGTACCATTTTGGAGATAATTCCTTGATTTCATACCAAGAGTCCCAGTCTGAAAAATATCAAGAAAGCAAATGTGTCCTTTTTGCCTCTGTAAGGAGAAAACTGTTATAGAAGAAACTGAAGAATTTAATTGGAGGAATGAGGGGAGAAAGCACATGGTTTTGACACCTTTCAAATATGACCAAGCAAATACGAAAAAAATACAAAGGAAGAACAAAGAATGAAGAGAGCTGATAAAGGAAGATACATGTGTTGGCGATAGGGAGGAGGTTACAGGGGAAATGTAGGGCATCAAACACGTTAATATACAGGTAAAATGCAGAGTATCAAGATGCAGACAAAGCTAAATGCTGAGAAGATAAGGAGTTGAGAACAACTGACTAGATCATAATCACAGTTTCCCTGCCTCTAGTCTTTAAAGTCTCAAGTGCACTCTGCACTATCCAGTCCTATTTTTAAGACTAAAAGCTCCACGAAGGCAGGGATTAATGTTTTACTTCTAGTTCTTCTTACTGTTGCATTTAGTGCCTAGGACAATGGTAGCATTTTGTTAAATGAATGAATGCTGACAGAAAGCTCAACAACTTCTAAGACTTTATCAGGAACCAGAAAAAAAATTACTGTGTTTTGTTGTTGTTGTTGTTGTTGTTGTTGTTAAGTGTCTAGAAGAAATCTGAAGGTCAGCTTTGCTCATCATTGAGAGAAAAATGCTGCCTACAGAATAGATGATACTTTCAGGAGAGGATATTGGTTGAGATAAGATGGAAAGAAAACTATTTTTTTTTAAAGATTTTACTTATTTGAGAGAGACAGAGAGACAGAGTGAGAGAGAGAGAGAACACGAGCAGAGTGAGGGGCAGGAGGAGAAGCAGACTCCTCACTGAGCAGGGAGCCCAACACGGGGCTCGATCCCAGGACTCCATGATCATGACCTGAGCCAAAGGCAGACACTTAACCGACTGAGCCACCCAGGTGCCCCAAGAAAACTATATGCCATTCTCTCTCCTTTTTTTAATTAAAAAAAAAATTGGGGGGCACCTGCGTGGCTCAGTCAGTTAAGCATCTGCCCTCAGCTCAAGTCATGATCCCAGGGTCCTGGGATCAAGTCCCGCATTGGGGTCCTTGCTCAGCAAAAAGCCTGCTTCTCCCTCTCCCTCTGCCTGCCCCTCTCCCTGCTTGTACTCTCTCTGTTTCTGTCAAATAAATTTAAAAAATCTTTAAAAAAAATTTTTTTTAAGTAGGCTCCACAACCAGCACAGAGCCCAATACAGGGCTCAAACTCACAACCCTGAGATCAAGACCAGAGATGAGATCAAGAGTCAGGTGCTTAACAGATCCATCCAGGCGCCCCCCTTCTCTCTTTTTTTAAACTCTAAGGAGATAAAACTTGAACATATAAAAATTCAATATGACACATAATAAAGGACTAGTTAATATGATACAGATTATTAGTAGTATAAGTGTCAGAAAAACAGAGATCAAAACTCACTAATTTAGTTAAGGAATAATTCCTGGAGAATCTGAGCTTAATTGTCAAGGCTATGATCATGCTTCCAAAATGCAGTGATTATTCAAGTAACAGTCATTTTCATGTTTTGTTTTGTTTTTTAGAGAGAGAGAGAATGAGAGAGACAGCATGAGGTGGGGGGAGGGGGAGGGGGAGAGGGAGAGGGAAAATCTTAAGCAGGCTCCATGCCTGGCACAGAGCCTGACCCAGGGCTGGATCTCACAACTCTGATATCAAGAGTCAGACACTTAACCGACTGAGCCACCCAGGCACTCCTCATTTTCATGTTTTGATATGCATGGAGATTATTTTAGAACTGCACATGTTAGCATTTTTCAGTTAATTAGATATAGTCTTTTCCATAACAGCATCCCATCTGTTAAAAGAAAAGTCGCCTCCAGGCCAGGTCAGCACAAGTTGAAAAGCGAAGAATACATTATGCATCTGTACCTTTCTTCTTTGCAATACACCCTCCACCCAAGGAAAGCCTCATCCCTACCTATCCCACCTATGCATAGCCATGGATTTTCTTTTACTTCAGGCTCTATCTTAACCAAGGCCCGAGAGGGATTTGTTCACTTATCCTCTATTAGGTCTACACTATTGTTCTTTTTTTTTTTTTTTTTGGTAGAAATTCATTGTTCCCTCACCAACTTTCCTAGAACTTTCTTTCCTATGTTCATCACCCAGGGCCACTACATTCCCTCTTACCAAGAATAAATCTTTTCTCTACTCCAGGCAAATGGCAGCTTTATACAATACCTACTGTAATGCTGAGTAAAAGAAGACTGATGGGAGAAGACTAGATGTTTTCCAACATAGGTATTCTAAGATGCCTGGAGCTCCAAAAACTCTTGGAAAAAAAGATACTCTGTACTTAGGCATATGAATACTATAGGGGAAGGAATTCCATATAGGGTACTCCAGGGGACAGTAGAGAGTATAGCCTGGGAAAGTACAGAGCAGGAAGGAAGTACTGTATATGTGGAAGACATATTCATAATGATTGGAGTCCAGAAATACCTAGAAGTCGATGGTATTGAGGTATTATGGTGGCATTCAGCAAAAACGAGAAGACAGACAGTTCACCCATATCAGTGATTGAGGGGAAAAGGAAGTTATGGATTCAGGCAAAGTGGAAGAGACTCAAATGGGCATCCATGTGGCACAGTGGAAACAACACAGGGTTTGGGGTCATAGGTGAGTTTAAATCCTACTTCTTCATCTAGCTACCTAGTTATTCTAACTTTAACACATCAACAAATTGATTAACCCAACTCTTGAGCCTCAGTTTCTTAGTAGGCAAAATGAGGTGACCTTACAAGTATGGTATAAGAATAAAGAATACATTTAGGGGCGCCTGGGTGGCTTAGTCGTTAAGCGTCTGCCTTCGGCTCGGGTCACAGTCCCAGGGTCCTGGGATCGAGCTCCGCATAGGGCTCCCTGCTCAAGGGGAAGCCTGCTTCTCCCTCTCCCACTCCCCCTGCTTGTGTTCCCTCTCTCGCTGTCTCTCTCTGTCAAATAAATAAATAAAATCTTTAAAAAAAAAAAAAGAATACATTTAGAAAATATCTAGGAGTGTTGGTTCATTAATATGCATTCAGTGACACTTAACATAAAATGAAACAAATTAATATGTATTCATTAAGTTATTCTTATGCCTATACCATTAGTAGTCTCAGAAATTACATGTATGTCCAAAAAGGGATTATGAAATAGACTGATGGTCAAATGGCAAGACAAAGAATGGGAGAAGTAAACCCTTTGGGGTTAAAATATATCCAGACAATTAGAGATGTGTAATTTCCAACTGATTATAATCTATAAATGGATGGAAATTAAAAATCAAAGTATGATGAACTTTGGAATCCAATCAGAACTGCACAGAAAGTAGTAAGCATAGTTAGTATAAGTTGGAAGAGGAAAAGGTCTTACTGGACTGTAGAGTCTCCCACATGCTGAACTGATGAGCAGTACACAAACTGGAAGACTTCCTGATGAAGTAAATAATCTCCTGGCATGAAACCCAGAAGATTCTAGTAGGAAGTCTGGGAAAAAAGGAGAGGACCTAAGGAGAAATCTTAAGAAGAAGAAACTTTACTGCCAAAGCCCAGAATTCATGTTCCCATGAATAGCCTGAACAATGACCCACAGACTTATAGACTGGATCTCCATCTTTAAAAAACTGTAGAGAGTTATGTTGTCCAATATGGTAGCCACTAACCACATGTGGCAATTTAAATTTGTTAAAATAAAAAAATTTAATTCAGTTTCTCAATAATACCTAGCCATATTCCAAGTGCTCAATAGCAAAATGTGGCTAGTGACTACAATACTGGAAAGCACAGATATAGAATATATCCATCATCACAGACTGTTCTACTAGATGTCACTGGACAGAGATGCAAAGTAACATGACAAAGATGTTATGGTTGAACGAGGAAAAAACAGAAAAATAGGGCGTCAGTTAAAGGGAGAGAGAAACAGAATAGAGCTTTAAACAGAGAAAATGAATAGTGGTCAGAAATATCTTACAAATCTCAGTAAGCTGATGAATAGAAAAATAAAGAAAGGCAACTGGATTTAGCCAAATTAGAGGGAGCAGAACCAGACTGCAAGTGGTAAGGCAATATAAGAGAATTTGAAGTAAAGGCAATGAGTGGAGATTATAATTGGTATACAAGTAATTGGAAGAGAGAAGGTAGTATGGTGTACAAAAACACTGCAAAGGTCCTATGAAATGGTATGAAATTACTTCAAGGGAGTTTTTTTTTTTCAAAGAAGATTTAACTAAACAAAAATGTAAGACATAACTGTCCAAAAAGGAAAACATACATAAACATGCTTGCTTACCCCAACTTAATTTGTATCAGGTCAATTTCAATCAGAACCCCACAAGGATTGTATCTCTGAACTTAAATTATTTTAAAGGATGAATGGCAAAAAAAGAGCAATAATATAAAAGAAAATTCTAAAGAAAAAAATTCTAGGACCAGTAATATGACCTAAGTATTGCATTTTATACCTTCCTTTCATTAAAATCCCTATGAAAGGACTCAACCAAGGTGATTTGTAAAATTCTCTTTAATTACGGGGAAATGTCAAGAGAAACACACCCGAAGCATACAAATTTATGGGATGCAGAGGAGAACAAAGAGCTCTGCAGTTCATGCCTTACCCCCCCTTCCCTCTCACAACCATCAATTTGTTCTCCATATTTACAGGTCTGATTCTGCATTTTGTTTATTCATTTGTTTTTTTTATTTAGATTCCACATGAGTAAAGTCATATGGTATTTGTCTTTCTCAGTCTTATTTCACTTAGCAGGTACCCTCTAGAGGTCCATCAATGTTGTCACAAATAGCAAAATCTCATCTTTTTATAGCTGGGTAATATTCCATTGTGTATATATACACATCTTACTTCTCTGTTTGTCTATCAATGGATACTTAGGCTGCTTTCAGATCTTGCCTATTATAAATAATGCTGCAATAAACATATGGGTGCATACATCTTTTGAATTAGTGTTTTTGTTTTCCTCAGGTATGTACTCACTGGTGGAATTATTGGATCATATGGTATTTCTATTTTTAATTTTTTGAGGAATCTCTACACTTTTCCACAGTAGCTGTACCAGTTTACATTCCTACTGGCAGTACACTGTGGTTCCTTTTTCCTCCACATCCTAACCAATACAATGTTCTAAGTTTAAAAATTTTTTTAAAAAGCAAGTTGTAAATAGATGCATATAAAAATTGCGTGTGTGTGTGTGTATTTGTGCAAGGGAAATTCTAGAAAGATATAGATCCAACTATGCACAATACAGGTCTTTAGATGATATCTTGAGAGAAGAGTATACTTCCTACTTTATACATTTTTTAATTGCTTGAATATTTTCTAATATATTATTTCTATTTCAAAGGAAAAAGGAAAGGGGTGCCTGGCTGGCTCAGTCAGTACAGCATGAGACTCTTGATCTCAGGGTCGTGAGTTCAAGCCCCACACTGGGTGTAAAGATTACTTTAAAAAAAGAAAAAAGGAAAAATGTTATAGGGCAACCCTAATGCTGCTGGTCCTTAATTGCACCTTTCCAAATCAATGTGCGTCTAGATTGATATGGAAATCCTTCCATTTGTTTTTTCCATGAGATTCCCTTCAACTAGGTGTATTCAGGATGATGGAGTTTACTCAAATAAAAAAATATATATATATTAAAAAAAAAACAACTTAGGGGCACCTAGGTGGCTCAGTCAGTTGAGCATATACCTTTGGCTTGGGTCATGATCTCGGGGTCCTGGGATCAAGACCCTCCTCAGGCCTGAAATTCCACCTCATTTTTAGGGACTTTGGGACCTCAGAGAGTCAGAAATAGCCCAATGAGCACTCTCACCACTTCTCTCCCTTAACTACTTCATATGATCTCTCTACAGATCATTTACTATCTTTTTTACTCAGTGCTGTGCTGAAATATATGATGGGAAAGAACTATCCTCTTTAGATGGATCATGATTTGTTATGCTGGAGATCAGTGCAAATGAAATAAAGGACAGAGGTGTGATTATTGAGTGCCCTATTGAATAGGGAGGTCCAGGATGGCCTCCCTGAGGAAGTGACATTTAAGCAAAGAAAAGCCTCAGTGAAAGTAGTGGGTAGGTTTTGTGGAGATCTGGAGAAGAGCTTTAAAAGGAGAAGGAATGGATGCCTGGTGGCACAGTCGGTTAAGCGTCTGCCTTCGGCTCAGGTCATGATCTCAGGGTCCTGGGATTGAGTGCCACATCGGGCTCCCTGATCAGCGGGGAGCCTGCTTCTCCCTCTCCATCTCCCTCTGCCTTTCCCCCTGCTTGTGCTCCCTCTGTCAAATAGATAAATAAATAAAATCTTTAAAAAAAAAAAGGGAGAAGGACTAGCAAATATGAAGTTGCTGAGGTGGGAAGATGTCTGATGTATTCTAGGAATATCACTGAGCCAGGATCCTTAGAAGGAAATGAGTACTAGGAGATCAGAGGAACAGCTGGGGAACAAGTTATGTGGGCCCTTGAAACTCATGACCAGAACTTTGAGTTTTGTTCTGAGGGTGAAGGAGAGTCATTGGAGTGTTTGTGATTTAATGCGATTTCTATTTTAAAAGGAAAATAGAAAGGAAGTAAGGGTGGAGCAGGGAGATCAGTCGGGAGACTACTACAGTAATCCGGGTGGAAGGTGGTAGCTGCCTGGGCTGTGGTGGAGGCACTGGAGCTGGTGGGATTTGGGGTATATGTTGAAAATAGAAAATACGGGATTTGGCCAGGGACCAGTTGTGGAGTGTGAGAGAAAGAAAGTCAAGGATAACAACAAAGATTTTTGCCCTGAGCAACTGTACAGATGACCTTACCATTTACTGAGATGGAAAGACAGGGCAGAATGATGAGATGGGAACAAAAATTGATCTATTAAGTTTGAGAGACCTGTTGGATATCCAAGTGCAATAGTGATTAGATACCTGGAGTCAGGATTGGAGGTATGCATTTGAGAATCATTAGTGTACTTAAAGCCATAGGACGGCATAGGATTTTCTTTTTTTTTTTTTTTTAGATTTTATTTACTTATTTGGGAGAGAAAGAGCACGCACATGAACACATGAGCGGGGGGGAGGGGAGGACACTGGAGGAGGGGCAGAGAGAGAATCTCAAGCAGACTCCGTGCTGAGCGAGGAGCCCCACATGAGGCTCGATCTCAGAACCCCAAGATCATGACCTGAGCCAAAACAAAGAGTTGGACGCTCAACTAACTGAGCCACCCAGGCACCCATAATTTTATATTTCTATAAGACACATTTCTAAAAGAAGTGTTAAATAAACTATAAATGTACATATTTTACTTTATTTTATTTTTTTAAGATTTTATTTATTTATTTGACAGAGATAGAGAGCACAAGTAGGCAGAGTGGCAGAGGAGAGGGAGAAGCAGGTTCTCCACCAAGCAGGGAGCTGGACGTGGGGCTCGATCCCAGGACCCCAGGATCATGACCTGAGCTGAAGGCAGCTGCTTAACCGACTGAGCCACCCAGGTGCCCCTAAATGTACATATTTTAAATATTAATATCCATTGTCAAACTGCCCTCCAAGGTAATTTTTATCAATCTGCATACATACCAGAACATAAAGTACATGTCTTCAAACTAATCTACACTGATTAGTATCATTCTAAAATTTTTGCCCCTTTAAGTAAAGAGTACCTCATTATTTTATAATTTGCAATTTTCTGATTGTAAAATAGAGCACTTTCATATATGTATATGTACCAGCTTTGTATTTTGTGGTTTCTTCTTTGGTGAATTCTTTATTTGTATCTTTTACACATATTTTAATTGCACTAGCATTTTTTTTAGGATTTTATTTATTTATTTGACAAAGAGAGAGACCGTAAGAGAGGGAACACAGGCAGGGAAAGTGGGAGAGGGAGAAGCAGGCTTCCCACAGAGCACAGAGCCCGATGCGGGGCTTGATCCCAGGACCCTGGGACCACGATCTGAGCCGAAGACAGATGCTTAACAGCTGAGCCACCCAGGCAGCCTGCACTAGCATTTTCTTTTAAGTGATTTATAGAAGTCATTTATAAATTTAGGGCTTAAGGCTTTATAGTATTTTTTTCCCTCAGATCATCACTTTTTTTTTCAAGTCATCACTTCTTATTGTCACATGTCATCTTCATTTACAGTGCTTTCAATAAAATTTTTGAAAACATGTTATGAAGTCAGATCTCCCATTTTTCCATTATAGAGTCTGGCCTTGATGTCATTTTAAGAAAAACTTTCCAAAATTCAGTATTATACAAATACTATCTTAACTTTTAAGAAAATCTCTTCATACCACTAATTTAAAAAACCACCTTGTTATCAAATATTAGGTTCTCATATACACACGGGTGTATTTCTGTACTTTTTCTATTGTTCCACTGATCTATTTCACTACCCTTATAACAGACCAATCTCCCCCATGGATAACAGGCAACATTCTTTAATATTAAAAATTGAATCAAGCAGCATATTTAATGAATACCCACGACCAAGTATGCAATTCAGAAATACAAAAATAGTTCAGCAATAGGAAATCTTTACTATAAATTCTTACAGAATTTTTCTTCTATAAATTTTATGGAAGAAAAAATGTAAAAGAGAAAAAAAATAATTGCCTTAAAAGATGCTGAAAATATATAAAATCCAAAAGCCTCTCATGCTTAAAATATATACACCCATAGGTATAATACATAGAGCTAGGAATAGAAAAGAAAAAGGTACATTTAGTGTGAAACACCTGAAAATGCCCTGTGATATCAGAAAGAAGAAAAAGTTATAGCAATTGTTCAACATAGGTATGGAAACTGTAGTTGATAAAGTAGAATTGAAAACAAGAAAAGATAAGAGGGAACATAAATACAGAAAGGTCACTACATCCAGCAAACATTTTGCCTTATCCATCCAGGTACAGAGGAATCTATATCCCAGACTCCTGTGCAGCTAAGTGACTGAATTCTGGCCAATCAGAAGTAACAGATGTCACAAATGCTACTTCCAAACTAGTCCGTTAAAAATGTCCTTAGAGATCCCCATCCATTTTTATCGTGTGTGTGTGTGTGTGTGTGTGTGTGTGTGTGTGTGTGTGTGTGTGTGTGTGTGTCTATCTCCTCCCTCTCTTTTTCACTGGCTGGCTTCAGAGGATTCAGCACAGAACTTCAAGGCAATGGTGAGTCCTAAGGGATGACGCAGCCAACAGAGGAAATACGACTGCATATCTGAATGACAGTTTGCAACAGAAGCCCCAGATAACCTCACACAGGATTGTGACATGTACAAGGAACAATCTAGATTGTTTTTATTCACTGAGGCTTTGTTAAAGTAATTAGCTTTATGTTGACTAATACACTCAGACAATTGAGTAAGAGAGTACAATAAACTGACCAGACAGATGATAAATATATGCAAATAAATACTTTTTCTATATACCAACAATAATGAAACATTGAAAAGGAAATAAAGATATATAGTATGGAAAACAGCACAGCACTGGCTTAAGAATAAGTAAATGGTCAGTGGAACAAAAAAACAGAGGACAGAAATAAGATTCTTGCAAACCTAAGGACTTGGCATATTACAGAGGTGGCATTACAATCAATAGAGAAGAAATGGATTAATATACAGTACTGGGAAAACTCCATGTGGGGAAAAAAAAAGCCTACTACATCATATTTTAAAATTAAAGTCCAGATGGATTATAGGAGAAGACTGAAAAACTGAACCTTAAAACTATTAAAAAATAATACAGGAGAGTATCTGTATGATCTCCGTTAGGGGAAGATTTCGTAAACAAGAGTACAGTAAAGAACAAACAGTAATGGAAAAGATGGGTGAATTTGACACTATCATGAAAAACTTCTGGGTGAGAGAAGGCATTACAAAGGTAAAAGGCAAGGGACAGTCTGGGAAAAGATAACAAAAACACACATTATAGAAAAATGATTAATCCTCAATATATAAAGAAGTTCTACAAGTTGATAAGAAAAAGACAAATAACCTTACCTCAAAGAATGGGTTAAAAATATGAGCAGGCAAGTCACACAAGAGAAAAACTGAACGGTTAATTCATTTCTGGAAAAATGCTCAGTCTTACTAGGCAAATTAACAATTTCAAGAGCATTTCTCTTCCATCATACTGGCAAAAAATTATCAAGGGCAATATCACAAACTTAAATTGGAGAATATCAAGAGAATAAGGAAACAGAAAATCTCAGACATTGTTACTAGAGGTATGAACTGATACTATCACTTTCAAGAACAATTTGAGTATCTAGTAAAACAAAGTGTGCACTCCTACACTCCAGCAATTTTATTACTATGTACAAATCCTTGACAAACTCTTATGTGCATGTACATGGAAACATACCCTGCTACTACATGAGACAGCAAAGAATAGAAACAATCTAAATGGCCATCAGTAGTAGGGAAAGAGTTAAATAAAATGTGGCAAATTCAAAACATGAAACACTAGATAGCAGTTTAAAAAATGGAACTATATTACATAACAGATTTACCAAGGACAAATCTCAGAAAAATGTTGAGTAATACAGGCAAGTTGCAGAACAAAATGTAAAGAATACTACCTCTGAAAAAATAAAAACACTTTTTTAAACAGATGCATAAATGTTTACAAAATATGCTTAAAAATGAATTGGAAGGACATATGATTTATGACTGATGATTGTTGTTGCTTCTCAGAGCAAGAGGTAGATGAGGGAAAGTGAACTGAGAATGAGAAACAGAATTTGTGCTTAAGATAGTGTATCTCTTTCATCAAAAAAACGAAAATATGTCAAAATATTAATAATGATCAATTCTGGGTGGTAGGCATTTGCTGTATCATTCCCTTTACTTTCCTATATTCTTAACTTTCTCAACAAAAAAAAGAACAAAAATATTTCCTGAAATAAAAACTTGATTCTCCATCCTGAAAGATAATATATGTGCCAGGAAAAAGTGATCCAACATGGTCAAGATTGAGATGTACTCTAACAAAATAACTTTAAAATTAAAGAAAGAGCCTACCAGGAGACCAGAACAAAATATAAAGCTAACTATACAGAAAGGAAAATATCAAGTTGGTATCAGACTTCTTCATAACACTACTCAACATTAATACTATACTACAATAAACTTTAGCAAAGAACGGCCAGTTATGAACAAGTTAGAACTTGGGGGGACATTATTTGCGTGAACTCTTTGTGAGGAAACTGCGAGAGGACAAACTTCAGCCAACCAAGAGATATCTAGAGAAATTTCAGCAAAAGGACCTTGTGGAAAGCACTGAACATATTTAACTATAGAACAAAGATGAAATGAAAGGTTGGGATAAATGTGACAGAAGAGCATGTAAATATAATATGCCTTGACAATATGAAAAGTGTACAACTAACAAAATTTGGGAAGAGAAGGTGGGAGGTAAAACAAGCCTACTTACTGACTCATCTGTAACAAGTAAAAAAATCATTAGTTTTTAAAGTCAACTAATCAAGTAATAGAAGGAATAAATATTGTCTACAGAAACAGAGCACTATAATACGAGAATAAAAGAAAAACCTTCCTGGGCACCTGGGTGGTTCAGTTGGTTAGGAGCCTTCAGCTCCGGTCATGATCCTGGAGTCCTGGGATCGAGTCCCACATTGGACTCCCTGCTCAGCAAGGAGTCTGCTTCTCCCTCTGACCCTCCCCCCTCACACTCTCTCTATCTCATTCTATCTCTCAAAATAAATAAATAAATAAAAGAAAAACCTTCCTAGTTATTACAAAACTATAGTAGTAAATGACCAAAATAAAAGGCTAGGGAAATAGATAAGTGAAAGTCTTTTTTAAAAACTGTAAAAACCATGATTCATCGTTATAACACATCAAAAACTGTATGGTGACTAACATAAAAAAAAATGGAAAATCTCTCTTTAAAAAAAATAAAATAATAAAAACTGTAAAAACCAGAAAATGTCAAAAAAACAATATACAGAATTAAGCCCAAACATATCAAAAATGTAATTGGACTTTCACCTATTAACTTGAAAAATGATATTCAGATTGGTTCACAGAGCAAAACTCAATTCTATACTGCATATAAATGCCACACTTTAAAAAGTGATTTTTAAAAATTGAAAATAAAAGGATGAAGAAAGATCTTAAAAAGTAGAAAAAGGCAAGAAACAGATTCTCCCCTACGGCATTAACCAGTAAGGCAGGGTGCTGACATCTTGATTTTAGTCCTATAAGACCTATAAGTGGCAATGAGCACACATAGCACCCAGACCTTGGTTTCTAAACATCATTTCCCAATAAAAGGAACCAGAGCTCCTAGGAGAAACAGTTGATTCAAGGGTAGGGCAAGGAAAACAAGATGAACCCAGAATACCTGGAACCAGGAAGGAAAGAAAGGCTCAAAAATGGATGGGGGCATGTTAAAAGATGAAAGAAACCAACTGGAAGGAGATCCCAATGGTCAAAGCAGAAGAACTTGAGCAAAAAATGATTCACTGGATCTACCTCATCCAGGAAAAATTAAAATCCATGATTTATAAAGAGATAATTGAATATATAAATAAATAGAGAAGGAACAGCTCTTCTCTATAGGACAATCCTAATTAATATACATAAAGAAAGAAGGGAAATGGAAAAAAATCAATATTAGGCCAATACCACATTAATAACTGTTGCAGAGGGGCACCTGGGTGGCTCAGTCGGTTAAGCGGCTGCCTTCGGCTCAGGTCATGAGCCCAGGGTCCTGGGATCGAGCCCCGCATCAGGCTCCCTGCTCAGCAGAGAGCCTGCTTCTCCCTTCCCTCTGCCTGCCACTCTACCTACTTCTGCTCTTTATCTGTCAAATAAATAAATAAATAATATCTTAAAAAAATAAATAAATAACTGTTGCAGACAAGACCCACTGGGCCAATGGATGCTAAAATTAGTAGGGAAAAGTTTCAGAAGAAACTGAATAGTCTCAAAGTATCTCCCCCAAGATATTTATTAATTACAAACAGAAAAATAATAACTTTACAATGGAGAAATCAGGCAGACACCACCTTTACCAAGTGATCAAAATTATCATCCATAGTAAGACATACCAATATTATGACTCCTCCGGTATGTTGCACTGAGAGGAACATAACATTATTTCTGTGGCACTCTTTCCAAAAATGCATTACTTCCATCTAATCATGACAAAACAGCAGATAAACCCAAATTGGGTGCAAGCAGATGTAATGAGCCATTTATCCAGAGTGAAGCATATCTGAAGACTCTGGGAAAGATTTCTCCAAGACAATAAAATCAACAGATTACTTTAATGGGTCTGAGTGTCTTAAGAGACTTAGACAATTGATGGGGAGTTGGGAATTGAGTTAGGAATATGTATATAGAAAACTAAGGAAAAAAACAAATAACCCCCCAAATTATTAACTCCAGGAAAAATAAAAAATCACATAGAAAATCTTGGTATATACACAGCACGGCTGTGACTAGCACTTAATAGCCATAATATTGTAAACACTAAACAGTGATTCAGTCAAAATTATGATACCGGTGAGATAGGCAGATGGGAAGTGTATGTGTGCATGCGCATGCACGCGCACAGGACAGGTGCACACCTGCACACATATATTTGATTCAGGGTAAGAAAGTACTAAATTCTTATTTTTTTTAAAAGATATTGGATGAGGACTAAACCTAGAAAAACAATTAAGAAATAGCAACATAACCATATTTGTTAAAGAAATGAAGGAAACATCAAAAAAAAAAGGCTGCAAAAGCAAAGAAAGTCAATCCTTCTAAGGAGAGCGACATTGAGAAGGACAAGAGACCGCCTTTTTTAAGGGAATAAGCCTTGTAAAACTACCTGATTCTTTAAACAATGTGCATGCATAAGTTTGATAACAACTTTCATAAAAATAAAAACTCTAAAACGTAACCTGGAAATGTATATATTTCTGACCCTAAAAGGGAAAGAAGAGCTGGGAAGGACTGAGATTCAGGTTATACGCAGAAGAATCACAAGTGTATAATTTGATAGCAATAGGGAGAAACCCACCCCCGCCAAGCCCAGGGCAGCCTCCTCAAGTGCAGGGCAGCCTTCTCATGACCTCTTGGCCTTGGCCTGACACCCTACAACAGCCCTCCTTGCCCAGTTCCCTGTCACTCACCAGCACACTGACCATCTGACATCTCTTTCTCCACCATCCAAGGTTCCTTCCCTTGCTCCAATAAGGAGATCATGTTGGGCTTAGAAATGGAGAGTCCTGTTTATAGGAGAAGAAAAATGAGAGCAAGAAAGTGACAAACAGGGAGACAATCAACTTGCTATAGCCTTTCTAGGACTCAATCTCAATCTCTTGTTCATTAGTCAAGAAAAGAAATTTAAGGAAAGGCAAGAGAATGGAATGATTCTTGTATGAAGGATGAAGATGAAGCTTCTTCCATAACAGTGGTTCTCAAAGTGCTAGAGCAGAAGCACCACCACCTAGGATCTTATTAGAAATGCAAAATCTCAGGCCTCAACCCAGACCTACTGAATCAGAAACCACAGTGGTTCTCAAACTTTAATGGGCATCAGAGTCATTTGGAGGGCTCATTAAAACCCAGACTACTGGGCCTATTTCCTGAGTTTCTGATTCTGCAGACCTAGAGTGGGACCCCATAATTTGCAATTTAACAAATTCCTACCTCATTCTACAGCAATGGGAACTACTAATTTCTAACTCTTTGAAACTACTTCAAATTATTTCCTGGGAGCAGGAAGTAGAAATTCAGCTAAAGCACTTAAGATAACCTAGATATTCCCAATGGAGGAAACAAAAATACCCCAGAGGGAAGATTCTGAATTATGGGGGAGACATCCTTACCAAGCCATACCAAGTTCCTGTAGTTCTCCAACATGACATCTCTGTATAAATCCTTCTGAGACTGGTCCAGCCATTCCCATTCCTCTTGAGAAAAATCTAGAGCCACATCTCTGAAGGTCACCAGACCCTTAAAAAAAAAAAAAAAAAAAAGGTCTCGTTTGCCAAGTGTTCCCATATGGTTCTAGCAGAAAAGATGAAATTCTGGCAGAGTTCAAAGCTCTATGTGGCCCAAGGAAAATAACTACTGGGGAGCATGTACATGCCCAGGTTTGTCAAATATTTTGAGAGAAAGAGAAATATTAGAAATAGACTCACCCCTTGAAACTTTCACATTTTTGTGAATAAAAAAAGACATATACACAGGAAAAAAATTAGCTTATGACATGAAACATGAGTTTATAACATGAAAGTATGTGAGCAAGGCTATTTTATATTACATATACTATGTATCAATAAATTCTCATAGGGGGTGCCTGGGTGGCTCAGTTGGTTAAGCAACTGCCTTCGGCTCAGGTCATGATCCTGGAGTCCTGGGATCGAGTCCCACATCGGGATCCCTGTTCGGCAGGGAGTCTGCTTCTCCCTCTGACCCTCCCCCCTCTCATGTGCTCTTTCTCTCTCTCTCATTCTCTCTCTCAAATAAATAAAATCTTTAAAATAAATAAATAAATAAATAAAATAAAAATAAATTCTCATAGGGATGATTCCATTACACTCCCCAAAATGAGATATCAGATGGGTCAGAGTAGTGAGGGAAGGCCTTGAATTGGGCTTTAACAAAAGGGTACGGTCTGAAACTCAGACTTTATATATAAGGAGAAACTTGCAAAAATGTGTCCTGAAGAAATAATGAAGCATATGTGAAGTGATTTAGATAGAATTTTCATTGGAAGGTTATATGAAAAATCTGGAAAAAAACTTTAATGTCAAAAAATAAGTTTAGGGGCACCTGGGTGGCACAATGGGTTGAACATCTGACTCTTGATTTCGGCTCAGGTCATGATCTCAGGGTCATGTGATCGAGCCCCACATAGGGCTCCACACTCAGTGGGGAGTCTGCTACTCTCCCTCTCCTTGCTCATGCTCTCTAAAATAAATTAAATAAAATATTTTTAAAAATAAAGGGGCGCCTGGGTGGCTCAGTTGGTTAAGCATCTGCCTTCAGCCCAGTGCATTATCCCAGGGTCCTGCAATCGAGCCCCACTCCCTACTGAGCAGGGAGACTGCTTTTCCCTCTCCCTCTGCCTGCCACTCCTGCTTGTGTGCTCTCTCCCTCTCGCTCTCTCTCTGTCAAATAAATACATACAATCTTTTTAATAAATAAAATAAAATAAAATAAAATAAAATAAAATAAAATAAAATAAAATAAAAAACAGTTAGTTTACACCACTGGACTATAAGCTGTATGAGGGGAAGGATATCTGTTTTACAAGCTCATGAATATCTGGTGTCTATATAAAACCTGTCACACTGTAAACAGTAAATATTTGCCACTCAGTGAATAAATGGTAAACTTTCTTGTAATATATCCATAGGAAGGAAGAGTACTCAATGCTTAAAATGGCAGAGTTCCATTTTGCAGATTATGGTCTCATTTTTTTATTAAAAATCATGAAATATCTATCAGTGCAGAGAACAGATCTAGTGCCAAGATCTCAGATGCCAGCCAAAAGCCAACCTGCAAGTGGATTCTTCTAAACACAGCATCTTCAGGCCTGCTATGTTAACTCTTTTTTGAGCATTGGTCTATTTAGTTTTCTACTTTTTGAGCTAGTTTTTATATTTTATATTTACCTAGGAAATAATCTCTTTTGCTTGTGCTTTCAAATTAAAAGTATACAGCTGTTTGTCAAATTGAAAAAAAAAAGACAAACATGGTTATTCTACATAGTAGATATACGGATGAATGTGGCTAGAGAAAAAAAACCTCACACAAGTACATACTGTTATATAACTCCCATGTGCCCCTCTACACCTCTCTGTGTCCTGGGACACTGACCTCTATTGACTGCATTAATAGACTGCCTTACCTGACCCCATTTTCAGTTGGGTTCAGCCACATGCAGGAGATGGGAGGGAGGCAAGTGAAGCACAATATTTACTCCCCTGGCACCCTCCTTGCAGCACCACCCTGTGTGGTGTCTGTCCTTCGATCACAGGTCACAACGCCTGTCAGAGGCCCTCCCCACTCAGATCTCTCTATCTCTGGGTTCAGGTCTAAGTTTTACTATTATAAGTCCCTGGGTATAGCACTATCCTTTACAGTTCTCTATATACTGATTTATAACTTGGAAACACTTCCCTTTGGAGTTTCTTGCCGGAACCCTAACTGATAAACACGTTGATCCAATGTACTTCTAGGATATGACCAGAGATTCCACAAAAGCACCACTACACTTCCGTAATAAATTCACTTTCCCGTTCACCCGTGACTATTTCATAGATTCTGCCTCTCTCTCAAAATACCACCAATTCCTTCCCTGTCCTCACTTTGAACTTCCTCGTCTTGCTCACCACAGGTCCTTGCTTTGAACTTCTTCGTCTTGCTCACCACAGGTCCTTGCTGAACTGTACCTATATTCATATATTCTGTCTTCCCTCTGTTACTATGCATGAAACTCTAGGCTCCTATCTATGGCCATTCCCTCCACTTGTCCACACAAAGACATTGTCACCTCTCTCCCTTGTAATTATCAGGGAAATAAGATATCTCTCTTATATTATCAATATTTTCTCACTTTCCTAAATTATTTCTATCAGTATACAAACTGATGTAATATCTTTCATCTTATAAATAGATCAATTCCCTTCCATAAGCTCACTGTAGTTATTGTTCTATTTCTCTACTCCTCTTAAAAACAAAATTCTTCCAGGGGCGCCTGGGTGGCTCAGTCGTTAAGCGTCTGCCTCCGGCTCAGGTCATGATCCCAGGGTCCTGGGATCGAGCCCCGCATCGGGCTCCCTGCTCGGCGGGAAGCCTGCTTCTCCCTCTCCCACTCCCTCTGCTTGTGCTCCCTCTTGTGTCTCTCTCTGTCAAATAAAGAAATAAAATCTTAAAAACAAAACAAAACAAAATTCTTCCAAAGAGTTGTTTAAATCAGCAATGTCCAATAGAAAAACAATGTAAACCTCATACTAAAATTTTTCAGAAGCCACATTAAAAAAGTAAATAGATTTAATGAAAACAAAATACGAATAACTGCTATATTTATTGACCAATTACTACACGCCAGACACCCTAATGAGCATTTTGATATTATCTCAATCTCACTGTAAAACTTGTTAAAAAAAAAGTATGAAACCCATTTTACAGATGTTTAAGACCAAATGTCATGCTGAATCACTAGGTTATATTGCAAAAAGAAAAAGAAAGTAAGCAGAAATAAGTAAATTTAGGGGCGCCTGCCTGGGTGGCTCAGTCAGTTAAGTGTCTGCCTTTGGCTCAGGTCATGATCCCAGGGTCCTGGGATCGGGCCCCAAGTCAGGCTCCCTGCTCTGCAGGGGGTCTGCTTCTCCCTCTCCCTGCTCTTGTGCTCTTGCTCTCTAAATAAATAAATAAATAAATCCAATAACTTTAAAAAAAGAAACAAATTTAATATATTTAATCCGTTATATCTAAAATGTTATTTCAACATGTACTCAATATAAAAATTATTAATGAGATGCTTTACATTCTTTTTTTGTACTGAATCTTTAAAATCTGGTATATATTTTATACTTATAGCGTGTCTTAATTCAGAGCAGTCTTATGTGGCTACTGGGTACATTATTGGAGAGCACAGGTCTAAACTCATCTCTGTTCTTATCTTTTAGGCCCACTCTTCCCTAGTGCCCCCACTGCAATGCTTTCATCCCAACCATTCTATCAAGTAGCTTTTGTCAAGAATATCAGTAGCTTCCATGTTACCAAATCCAATGGTCAGTTCTCAGTCTTCATCTTCCTCACTCTCCCCCAGAAGAATTTAATTCAGTTGATCATACCCTCTATGAAACACTTTGTACTCCTGACTTCTAGGACGCATACTCTTCTGGTTTTCCTTCCACATCAGTCCTTCTCGGTCTCTTTTGCTGGTTCCTCCTCTTCTTCTCAGCCTCTAGATATTGAATCCTCAAAACTCAGTCCTTGGGCATCTTTCCTATCTACACTCACAATCCTACCCTCCAGATAATCTTATGCCGTCCTATGGCTTTAAGTACACTAATGATTCTCAAAAGCATACCTCCAATCCTGACTCCAGGTATCTAATCACTATTGCACTTGGATATCCAACAGGTCTCTCAAACTTAATAGATCAAGAACTCAATTTTTGTTCCTATCTCATCATTCTGCCCTGTCTTTCCATCTCAGTAAATGGTAAGGTCATTTATACAGTTGCTCAGGGCAAAAATCTTTGTTGTTATCCTTGACTTTCTTTCTCTCACACTCCACAACCAGTCCCTGGCCAAATCCCGTATTTTCTATCTTCAACATATACCCCAAATCCCACCAGCTCCAGTGCCTCCACCACGGCCCAGGCAGCTACCACCTTCCACCCGGATTACTGTAGTAGTCTCCCGACTGATCTCCCTGCTCCACCCTTACTTCCTTTCTATTTTCCTTTTAAAATAGAAATCGCATTAAATCACAAACACTCCAATGACTCTCCTTCACCCTCAGAACAAAACTCAAAGTTCTGGTCCTGAGTTTCAAGGGCCCACATAACTTGTTCCCCAGCTGTTCCTCTGATCTCCTAGTGCTCATTTCCTTCTAAGGATCCTGGCTCAGTGATATTCCTAGAATACATCAGACATCTTCCCACCTCAGCAACTTCATATTTGCTAGTCCTTCTCCCTTTTTTTTTAAAAGATTTTATTTATTTATCTATTTGACAGAGGGAGCACAAGCAGGGGGAAAGGCAGAGGGAGATGGAGAGGGAGAAGCAGGCTCCCCACTGAGCAGGGAGCCCGATGTGGCACTCAATCCCAGGACCCTGGGATCATGACCTGAGCCGAAGGCAGACGCTTAACCGACTGTGCCACCAGGCATCCATTCCTTCTCCTTTTAAAGCTCTTCTCCAGATCTCCAAAAAACCTACCCCCTACTTTCACTGAGGCTTTTCCTTGCTTAAATGTCACTTCCTCAGGGAGGCCATCCTGGACCTCACTATTTAATACGGCACTCAATAGGGGCGCCTGGGTGGCTCAGTTGGTTAAGCGACTGCCTTCGGCTCAGGTCATGATCCTGGAGTCCCGGGATCGAGTCCCACATCGGGCTCCCTGCTCAGCAGGGAGTCTGCTTCTACCTCTGACCCTCTTCCCTCTCGTGCTCTCTATCTCTCATTCTCTCTCTCTCAAATAAATAAATAAATAAAATCTTTAAAAAAAAAAAATACGGCACTCAATAATCACACCTCTGGGGGCGCCTGGGTGGCTCAGTCAGTTAAGTGACTGACTTCGGCTCAGGTCATGATCCTGGAGTCCCGGGATCGAGTCCCACATCGGGCTCCCTGCTCAGCAGGGAGTCTGCTTCTCCCTCTGACCCTCTTCCCTCTCGTGCTCTCTATCTCTCATTCTCTCTCTCTCAAATAAATAAATCTTTAAAAAAAAAAATAATCACACCTCTGTCCTTTATTTCATTTGCACTGATCTCCAGCATAACAAATCATGATCCATCTAAAGAGGATAGGTCTTTCCCATCATATATTTCAGCACAGCACTGAGTAAAAAAGATAGTAAATGATCTGTAGAGAGATCATATTAAGTAGTTAAGGGAGAGAAGTGGTGAGAGTGCTCATTGGGCTATTTCTGACTCTCTGAGGTCCCAAAGTCCCTAAAAATGAGGTGGCATTTCTGGAAACAAAGTGAAAACATCAACTTACCTGGGACATGGCTTTACATAGTCCAACAGCCATTCTTCCTTCCTTCTTCAATCTTCTCTTTTGGAGAACAAGGTCCTGAGAAGGGAGAATTAAAGGGAAAAAAAGAATGGCACACCAGCCCTATGTTGCTGACCTGAGATTCACAAAGATAGAACTCTTGTCCCTTTAAGGTCTCCACAGCCTCCTTACATGGGCCAGCCCTACCCTCTTCCAAGATCTGAGAAAAAGGCCAGAGTTGAATTTAACCCTGAAGTCCTGACTGATATTAAGAACATATAGCCTAAACTCAACAAAATCTAAATGGCCAACAGGCTGGTTTATGATCTGCCACCTGGCTGCCCCTTAGATTTCATTTCCTACCCTCATCCCCCTTGGCTCACCCTACTCCAGGCACAGGAGTTTTCTTACAATTCCTCAAACACTGTGCACGCTCCTTCTTCAAGGCTGTTGCCTTTGCTTTTCCTTCTTCCTGGACATGGCTCACTCCCTCTCTTCATTCCTATTTGTGCTCAGTTGTCACCACATTAGAGGAACTTTCCTGAAAATTCTATCTAAAGAGAACCTCCCTTCTCTTTTCCCTTATCCTGATTTACTTTTCTTCTTAGCATCTGACACCACTGGACATGTTTTTTTCTCTTTATCGTTGTCTCCCCAAACAATAGTGTAGGATCTAATAGAACTAGGATTCATTTGGTTCACTGGTGTATCTCTGGTGTTAGAGTAATGCCAGAATCTTTGCAGGCGCTCAAAAAGTATTTGTTAAATGAATAAATAAATCTTGCTGTGCCTCCTGTAATATAAATGGCAATGTTACACATGTTGTATATGTCATTATCTTACTTAATCTTCACAAAACTGCAAAGATAAGTATTATTATCCCCATCTTACCAACAAGTAAAATTGAGGTTCAAAAAGCTTAAACAACTAACTCAATCATAAGAGTTAAAACTGCAATGAGACTCGAAACCTGGTCCTCTTTCAAGAGCCTACAATGTCTGAATGAAATATTTAACATAACCTGGGGAATCAATGCTATATATTTACTAGAGAAGCATCTTCAGAGCTGGCAGATATTACCTTTATTACTTCACAGGAATACAGCTTGAGGCAGGTATTGCTCATTTTTAATATAAACCAATAACAGGGTGCCTGGGTGGCTCAGTTGGTTAAGCGACTGCCTTCGGCTCAGGTCATGATCCTGGAGTCCCGGGATCGAGTCCCGCATCGGGCTCCCTGCTTGGCAGGGAGTCTGCTTCTCCCTCTGACCCTCTTCCCTTTCATGCTCTCTATCTCTCATTCTCTCTCTCTCAAATAAATAAATAAAATCTTTAAAAAAAATATATAAACCAATAACAAATTGCACAGTCCCCTCAGAGCCAACATATCTTCATTCTGAAAGTGAGCATAGTTGTGTTTGACCTAGAATTTAGAATACATGACCCCCTAATTCTGGGCTACTCTGCACTAGCCAACTCATTGTTTAAGAAATTTATTTCGTTAGCGCAATGCAGCTTCAAATTGTCCATAAAAGCCTTTGCAACCTGAGAGAAGAATCAATGAAGTATTCTCTGCATCTGGGAGCCCTATGTAGCATATGCATAAAAGAAATGTCTTTTAAATTTGTTTGCAAATAGCTGTGTATCACTTGGGTAGTATTTTCCAAGTTTGAGATGAACATCAGTCTCTGAAAGAAGCTGATTTTAAAGACTTGGGTTTTATATAACCCCCAGGCACATGTTAACTCTCCACTCCTTCACTCACTGGCTACATGACCTTGGGCAAGATACTCCATCTCTCAGAACATTTCTTTCCTCACTGTCAAGACTGCATGAGCCAATTCCACTTAGAGAAGTGCTACCCTTGTTCCTGCCTACTTTCTATACACACATTTGCAAAGGAAATGAGAACATTTTTCTTTATTAAGAAAGTCAGAACCAAAATTCAACTAACTTGGTACATAAGAAAAAGAGCCATGGATCAGCCTCTCTGAGCACCAAACATGGAAGACTTTTGACAAAGACAAAGCTAAAATCTCAAAGTGCATGGCCTAAGGGAGAGAAAGACTGGGTTTCGGATTGAGCTTTCCTCCCCCAGAGGCAGTCAATTTGAGGATGGTCTCACTACAGTGAGACCCTTTAGACTGGGTCCTGTGACTCACAAGGGGAATGAAGAGACCCACATCAAGATCCCATATCCTACGGGGCTCCTGGGTGGCTCAGTCGTTAAGCAGTCTGCTTTCGGCTCAGGTCATGATCCCCAGGGTCCTGGGATTGAGCCCCGCATCGGGCTTCCTGCTCCATGGGAGGCCTGCTTCTCCCTCTCCCACTCCCCCTGCTTGTGTTCCCTCTCTCGCTTTGTCTCTGTCAAATAAATAAATAAAATCTTTAAAAAAAAAAAAAAGATCCCATATCCTCGAGGTTCCTAGTCCAAGATCAGGGACAATCCTCTCCAAAACCCTTAGAACCCAGGGCCCCCATTTTTCATTCTCACAATATAGGAAAGATCAAGAGAGTTTAGTGATTAAAAGCAAGGACTCTGGAGCCAAAATGCCTAGGTTCGAGACCCCCGTTCTGTCATTAATTAACTGTCTGAACTTGGGCAAGTAATTTTAATCTTTCTGTGCCCACAACCACACGCTAGGTCCCACACAATCAAGCTTTCCATCTCACATACACATACAAATTTTCACCCAGTCACACACATACACTATCCACGGTCACACAAGCTCATCTGTAATGTCAAATACCTATGTAGTGGCATTAACGCAAAGATAGATGATACACAATTACTCAGACAGTCCCACGCAATCTCACACACAGTGACATACCACACTAGGTCACACGTCCTGTCATCATAACTCATACAAATTTATACCTGCAGAGAGAAGATGCACACAGGTACATAATCACACCTGCTGTCACTCACATTCAAACACTGTTATATCCACAGAGACAAGTGGTCAAACATAATCACACACATTCATACTGCGACACACACAATGTCACACCCGCAGTCTCTCACAAACCCATATACAGAAACACAGTTATACCTGCAGAGACGCAGACACAGTTTTACACCTGAAACATACAGTCGCACATAAGCACACACGCGGTGACAGACATGATCACATTCTGTCACACCACGGCCTCTCACATAGTTAGTTCGACAGTAACCCCAGAGGCACCCACCCCGGTCCCACCCCTGTCCCTGCCGGTCCACCCGAAGCCCAGCCCTGACCTCTGGCTCCCGCGCGCAGCCAGGCCCGACTCACCTCCCGGCGCCGCGGGCTCTGGAAACCCGCCCAGCGACCCGAGAGCCGCGACGTCCCCTCCCAGAATCCCCCGCGGGGTGAAGCTGAGCAGGGACTGAGGCGCGCGGGACCTCGAGCTCGGCTGGGGAAACATCCAGCTGGACTGGACGCGGCTCAGTTTTTCATTACGACCCCGCGAACCACGAGTCCCAGAACGCTTTGCGCCGCGGCCTTCTTTGCTGAACTACATTTCCCAGAGGACGCCCAAGGCCCGCCTCTACTCCGCGCCTGCGCAGGCGGCCGCGGCTGAGGGTGTCTGAGAGCTGTGTGCCGCCCTAGCAGATCTCGGGCGCTCAAGTGCCGCTGGGCACCTGTGTGTGAGGAAACCGTGAAGCTCCGCGCGTCCATGACTGTTATTGAATGCTCAGGTGTGGCGATCTGTGTGTGACCGTCGCTGCACACTTTTATGACTGCGCATCACGGAGCAAAGGTTTCTGTCAGTGCAGTGAGCTTCTGTATTTAAAATCACGTCCCGTGATTGTGGGTCGTTGTGTGACGCCTAGAATGTGAGAGTGTTTGTGGATTTGTGAGAGGGACTGTGGCTGACTTTGGGCGACCATTTCTTTGGTTCTTACCCTAGAGATCGAAGGGGTTTACCTGTGACACGCGGTGGGGCTTCATTTGTTTCTGGCCCTGCCTTTAGTGTGGGGCGGGTGGGAAAGGTTTCCTTGTCTGCCTTTGTGTGTGACTGACTCCAGATTAACTGTTCCCCCACGCCTATGCCATCCCTCACCCCCGGCCATGGGCGGGGTCACTGTTACCTTCGTTTTTATATCCTTTCTCTACTTAGACCTAATGTGATATCACAGAAGGGTAATTAGATTCCGTTTGTTAAGGAAGACGCTCATTGAACCAGAGAGAGTCCTTTATAATGTGATAACCGGAGCCCTGGGGGTTCTCTTGGTGCTGCTTCCACCTTTTCACCTTACAACTTCAGTTAGGGTCCAGCTTCAAGAAAACTATCAGTCAGGAGGACAAGAATGTGAGCTCCTGAGTGATGTTAAAGAAAGCCACAGCTGAATGGTAGTTAAAGAGGTTTGTTTGTTTGTTTGTTTAATATTTATCCAGGAACAACCGCAGTAGGGGAGAAGAAACTTCAGCATAGAACTGGGCTCAGTTCCAATACAGCAAGAACAAGTACGGTTTAAAATGTGCAAGGAGCAAGTTGGGGCGGGGCAGTCAGTGGATGGAAAATTAAGGGGAAACATCAAGGGTAGGGGGATATTCTTGCTAGACTGACCAACAGAATTCTTGCTGAGGGCAGTCCAGGGTGATCAGATACCGCCTGGACGGATGAGGAATTTAATTAGATAGGAAGAGTAGTCAGATATCAAGGGCTCTGGCTAAACTGAGTTGACAGAATTCTTACTAAAACCGGGTAATGCAAAGACAAACACTGAAACCCAAAGGTTGAAGCCTCATAGTTGAGAAGAGGGTCCAGAGGAGCCTAACTAAAATTTGATCAAGGAGAAAGTATTTGACAGTTAAAATTCTGAACAAAGCAACATTCATCCGCATCCCCAGACCCTGGAAGATCTGGAAGGTGTACTGAAGTCAAGAGCTTGGTAAGTAGGGGTATGTGGAAACAAGGGGGAAGTTCTTGAAATGAGAACCAATCTTTGGAGAATAATTCCTCCAATCCCCCCCCGCCCCCGTGTGCACGGCGCACACACGCACACACGCACACACACACACACAAAGAGACCTCTAATAGCTAAAGCCAGAGAGTCTTGAACAAAAGGAGTCTGGCTAATAGGGCTGAAGTGATTTGCTGTTTATTCTGTGAAATTGGGCATTGTTACTTACAGAATAAGGCAAGCACTTTTTTTTTTTAAGACTCTACAAACATTTAATAGTTGGTTTGCTTTAATGGGGAAATGTACTAGGTAAGTATTCTTTGGATGATAATTGTGGTTTGCTACTTGACCAGTACATTGAACAGCTCTTCCCTGTATTTGATTATCAATGCAGGTTAGAGATCATCTTGGGACATTTCATACTAAAGTGCTATTACACTCCCTTCTTGACTGGCACAGTATACCTTCAGAGAAACTTTGAATGTGTATGACTATCTCTTCATATGTCAGTAATTGATCATAGGAAGACTTTGTCCTTTATTTTTCTTATCTCATACCACCCAAAACACTGGTTTGAGTCTAATCATCTCCAGCAGAGCAGGTAAGTAGCTACTCAAAGTATGCCAACCAAGTTAGTGGTTGCAATGCTAAAACAAATTGTGGTAGGACTATGTCCATCAAGATATAATCAAAAACACAGAACTACACTGGTAATTTCAAACAGGATATTTAATTACAGGAAATTGATTATGCAATATTGAATGACTGAAAGAGCAAAAAGGGGACAGATTTGTAACTTAAGAAACAGCTAACACCATAGAGTTTGGGGAACAAAGGGAAAGGCATGGATTTACCAGAACCTAAGAGCTCTGAAGAGGAGTCTCAGCCTGGCTGTTAACAGGGTTTAGTAGTCTGGTGCTGGGAAAGCAAAAAGAATTTGCAGGCAAGCTGTAGCCCTCTTCTGCTGCTAGAGATACTGAAAGAACCGGAAAACAGGAAGTGAGTTCCTTCTCCCTTTCTGCCTTCCAATCTCCCTTTAATGCCTCCATTGGCAAACTATAACAGTAGCAAGGGAGACTGGGATATGTCTTTGTCAGAGTTCCAGCTCCAGTATCACAGAATAGAGAAAGGCATGTTTGAAGCTGAAATGACAGGGAAATGATTAGCATATGATCATTTTTTAATTTGCTGGAAAGTAAATTAATTCGTATAATTTTCCAAGTTTATTTTTCTTCTCAGAAACTTGTCTTAACAATGTTACTAATTCCTTATAAAGGAATCCTATTAGATGACAAAAAATGGTGCATATTTTGTAACAATGCATCTTAGTAACAAAGCAATTCAAATTCTGAAATAGCTATTGTCTAGTTTAATATGTAGTTATTTGGATGAACTCGTGTTTTAACCTATTTTGTTGTAATTTTGATAAAAACACAGATTTATATGTTTTCTAACTTTGTGTTATCTAATATAAATATTTCATGGTGAACCACTAATCACACCCATGACTTAACAGTTCTCAATATCCTGGGGTGCCTGGGTGGCTCAAATGGTTAAGCATCTGCCTTTGGCTCAGGTCATGATCCTGGGGTCCTGGGATTGAGGCCTACATCAGGCTCCCTGCTCAGCGGGGAGTCTGCTTCTCCCTCTCCCTCAGCCCCTCCTCCTGCTTGTGCTCTATCTCTCTCTCAAATAAATTAAAAACAAAACAAAACAAAAAACAGTTCTCAATATCCTAACAAGTGTGAGAATCACAGTATGTGATTTTTTTAAAAATAAACTGTTAGGTATATTAGTCATCTCTTTTTTAATTGAAATGTAACTGACATACAGTATACTATTTTCAGGTGTACAACATAATGATTCAATACTTGTATATATTGTGAAATGATCACCACAATAAGTCTAGTTATCATCCATCACTATACATAGTTACAAAACTTTTTTCTTGTGATAGAACTTTTAACTCTTAGCAACTTTCAAATATGCAATATAGTTTTTATTAACTATAGTCACCATACTGTACATTACCTCCCCATGATTTATTTATTTTATAATTGGAAGTTTGTACCTTTTGACCCCCTTCACCCATTTCATCTTCACCCCTGCTCCATCTCTGGCAACCACCAATCTGTTCTGTTATCTTTGATGTGTTTTTTTTTAACTTTTTGATTTTTAAGAAAAATTTTTTTCATAGTAAGCCCAGTGTGAGGCTTGAACTCACAACTCCAAGCATTGAAAGCTCTACTGACTGAGCCAGGTAGGTGCCCTCTTTGATGTGGTTTTGTTTTTGTTTTTGTTTTTAGTTTCTTCTTATTTGAAGGCAGTCATTATGAATTGAGAATAAAATAAAATTGAGGGGATGCATGGGTGGCTCAGTCAGTTGAGTCCGACTCTTGGTTTTGGCTCAGATCATGATCTCAAGGTCATGGGATTGAGCCCCACATTGGGCTCTGTGCTCAGTTCAGAGTCGGCTTGATTCTCTCCCTTTCCCTCTGCCCCTCCCCCCACTTGTGTGCTCGCTCTCTCTCAAATAAATAAAATCTTTAAAAATAAATAAAATTGACCTCGGGCTCCCGGCTCAGCGGAGAGCCTGTTTCTCCCTCTCTCTCTGCCTGCCTCTCTGCCTACTTGTGCTCTCTCTCTCTCTGTCAAATAAATAAATAAAATCTTTAAAAAATAAAAATAAATAAAATTGAGAATGAAGAAACCCAGAATGATTTCTTGTCTTAGTTATTTTGATTGAATGCCCATATTCTTTAGACTAGAATATGTAAAACTAGAATATGTTTTTTTATAACCCTGCCTAGGGAAGGATAAAGCACAATTTTACCAGGGCTTACTCAGCACTGTTTCCTGAGGTGTTTGGAAAGAGTCCATACCCTACTGTTAATGGTAGTGAAGAACCTCCTCACACCATAATTCATGAATGTCAAATTCAGATAAATAAAAAACCGATGGCTAATTTCTGGGGAAGAGAATTTACATTTAATGGGTAACTTATAAGATCCAAGAACTGTGTAATTTCCTTTGTATATGTTATTTCATTTGTTCTTCACAATACTACAAATAAATATTCCTATCCAGTTTACAGTTGGGGGACTCAAAAGTGTGACAATTTATAAAAGTTCAGATGAGATAGGAATCAAACTTATTTACTTCTCCTTAGGCTCACATGTCTGTGATGGGACACTTTGATACATCATTTACTAAACCTGATCTCCTTTATCAGAGCAGTGGTCTTTGAAAGGTTTTGCTACATTCCCCTTGAAACAATTTCAAAAAATAATGTATCCTCTTTTACATTTTTTTTAAAGTAGGCTCCATGCCCAGCATGGAGCCCAAAGCAGGACTTGAACTAATGAACCTGAGATCAACGCCTGAGCTGAGATAGAGTCAGATACTTAAATGACTAAACCACCCAGGCGCCCCTCCCCTTTTGCATTTTTAAATTAACATCTACAAGATATTCTTCATAAGTTTAAATGATGCAAAGATACCATTCTAGCATATTTTCTACAGCATCATTAATTAAACATACACAAGCTTTTTTAAAATTTAAATTTAGAAATCTTGCACTGGGCCTTTTTCTTGAAGTCATTTCCATTCCACTTTCATCACTGAATTTTACCTTAATGTAATAATTGCCTATCCTTAAAAATCTTTTACTAATTACCTTGTTTTACTTCTCAGCAACAAAAATGAAATTTTAATTTTTCCCTGTGACCAAAACACTCTATAAGTGTCAAAAAGCTTTTTAAAGATTCATTTATTTATCCATTCATATAAAGAAGATGTGATATATATATGTATATACACAATGGAATATTACTCAGCCATCAAAAGGATGAAATCTTACCATTTGCAACCACGTGGATGGAACTGGAGGGTATCATGCTAAGCGAAATAAGTCAGTCAGGGAAAGAATTATATGGTTTCACTCATATGTGGAATTTAAGAAAAAGCAGGGGATCATAAGGGAAGGGAGGGAAAAATCAGAGATGGAGACAAACCATAAGAGACTCTTTATCATAGGAAACAGACTGAGGGTTGCTGGAGGGGAGGTGGGTGGTGGTATGGGGTAACTGTGCACCTCCCCCTGCTTGTGCTCACTTGCTCTCAAATAAAATCTTTTTAAAAACTTGTAAAAAAAAAAAAAAAAGAGGGGCACATGATGTAATGAGCACTGGGTGTTTTATGCAACTGATGAATCACTAAACTCTACATCTGAAACTAATAATAGACTATATGTTGATTAACTGAATTTAAATAAGATTTTTAAAAATTCAGTCATTATTATAATTTTGGTATCCAGTCAATCAAAATAACAAATATATTTAACATTTTAATAATTATTAAACATACAAAGGGTCACCGTTTGGCTCTCCTTTGGCCAAGCCCCTTTTCTTTCTGGTGAGAAATTGATATGCAAAGATACCTACATGTCCAGAGCCCACAACCTCCTTTAGACCATGCTCTAGGTATCTGAGAATTTTTCACTCGAGTAGCCTCAAGCCTGCTTCCAGAGCCTGTGCCTCTTCTGTGTCTTAAGCTCTCTCCCTTCATCTGCCCTCTGAAAGGCAAACATGCTGCCTATGTGTACAAGGGGGCCAAGTGGTAGCTACACAGTGAGACTAGACAGCTTAGACATACAAGCTGGGGTGTCCACACGTGAACATGAGGCCCCTTTTGTTGTGGGACAGAGGTGGAGTTGATTAAGAAAAGGGAGCTGGCTGGGGACCTCCACTTGTACTGTTGACCCAGGTCTCTAAATGTCAGTAACAGGTTTGCTCTATTTGGAAACCACTGATCTTGTTAAGTTAGGGTGCTTTGAATTAGGGTAGTAAATGTTAGAGGCAATAAGAAATGGTCAAAATGATACAATTTGGGTGTAGAAGTAACAAGAGTGGCTGATGCTTGGATGTGAATATGAAGGAAAGACCAAAATTAAATATAATGCTTAAATTTTTGTCCTGAACATTTATATGAATGGTAGTTTCCTTTGCTAAGATAGTAAACAATGAGTATGTAGCAGGTGTCTAGGGTGGGAGTGGGGGTGGGGTCATGTTAAGTTTGAGATACTTGTTGAATGTTAAAGAGGTGATATCAAGTAGGCACTTAGCCATGTGTGTAGCTCAGTGGAAAGGTTGGTAGTGGAGTAAGAATTTGGGATTTTTCAATTAAGATGCTTTTACCTGGAAGTTATATAATGCCCAGGTGGAAGTGGCTTTTACAATAAAGGTGTTTATTTCTTCACTTGGCAAGAAGTTCAGTTGGCTAACAGCTAAACAATTATGTCAAAAGTATTTTATATCATTTATTTTCATAGTGGATAACTTTTATCAAATGCAATTGGTTAATTGCAGAAGTTTGGTTTTAGTGGGAAATCATGAAAAATGATACATACTAAAAACATTTAAGTTTTATCCTAAAATTTTAAATGCATATTCATTTATGACTTTTCTTCTCTCAAGTGCCACCCAGCTTTTTTTTGACCTAATTTTCATTGCTGCTTCTGCATGTTGATGGATAGAACCTAATTCTTGCAGCATCTATTTACTGCTGGCTTTGGCACATTAGCCCACAGCTAGACATCATTCTGATGCCTTGACTTCATATCCAGAAGAGGAAGAGCATATGGGGAGGAGAGAGAAAAGAAGTGATTGAGGGAGTTACACTTCCCTGAGTGAACTATTTAGTATAGTTTAGACTCTTAGAAATGTTAGCGTTTCTCATATATTATAAATAAATAAAATTAAGAAATATAGTTTTTTATTGTTATGTGACAAATTACTACAGACCCATTTATTATCTCATAATTTCTGTGGGTCAGGAATCTGGGCACAGCTTAGCTGGATTCTCTGTCAGGGTCTTACAAAGCTGAAATCAAGGTGTCAGCTGGGCTGCAGTCTCATTGGTAGGCTTGACAAAGAAAGGGTTAGCCTCCAAGCTCTTTTAGGTAGTTCGCAGAAATGGTTTCTTTATAGCTACAGAGTTCAGCCAGCAATAAAGAGAAAATCTTTGCTTCTCAGAGTCTGACTTTAGGGAAGACTGAGGCCTTCTTTTAAAGATTTTACCAGATTAAGTTGGACCCACTTAGGATAATTTACCTTTCCTTTAACTCAAAGTCAACTGATTAAGGAACCTTAATTACATTTGCAAAATCCCTTCATATCTGCCATACAATTTAACATAAAAACAAGAGTGATAATCACATAACCTTTGCCATATTCTGTTGGTTAGAAGTTGCTCACACTCCCACTCCCACTCAAGGGGAGGGTATTACCCAATAGTGTGGTATTAGGAATGAGAATCGTAGGAGATATGCTAAGATGTGTTCACAACAGCAAAGATGGAGGGAATCCCCAAATTAAATACAAACAGAAATTAATTCTATTTCAAATGAATAACATAACCACACTGAAGGGGGGGAAGGAACTAAGTTGAGTAACTCTCAAATGCAGTAATTTGTCCTCAGGCCAAAGACAAAAAGATCTACAAAAATAATAAACTCTAGTGAATGGGTTTGCTTATCACAGTTGTATGCATTAGCAATTCTGAAACTACTTAATGTGTATTCTAAGACTGAACAAATAAGCAAATATGGATAATGGGAACCAGGTTTCTCACTATAAGAAAAGGGATTATAGATGTGGAAAGGACGATTAGAAGGAACACTGAGGAGGCGCCTGGGTGGCTCAGTCATTAAGCATCTGCCTTCAGCTCAGGTCATGATCCCAGGCTCCTGGGATCAAGCCCCGCGTTGGGCTCTCCGCTCCGCGGAAGCCTGCTTCTCCCTCTCCCACTCCCCCTGCTTATGTGCCTTGTCTCTGTCAAATAAATAAATAAAATCTTTAAAAAAAAAGAATGAACACGGTGATGTTGAATTAAAATTGGAAGTACCCATACGAACAGATTTTTTTTTCCAGGAATAGACAGATATGTGTGTATACACACACACACGTATAAATCTTCTAGCTGTCAGCAGAGATGGCTTAAGAACAATGAGCACAATTCTCACCAAGTCTTGGTTTCTTAATCATTCTCCACTAAAAGTAACTATAGTTTCTTGGAGAAATAGCTAATTCCAGGGCTGAGGCTGGGAAAAAGTACAAAATGAGCCTTCAGTTTCTGTGAGAAATTAAGGAGATGCTTAAAGAATGATGGGTAGGGGCGCCTGGGGGCTCAGTTAGTTAAGCAACTGCCTTCGGCTCAGGTCATGATCCCAGGGCCCTGGGATTGAGCCCCGCGTCCTCAGCAGGGAGCCCACTTCTACCTCTCCCTCTGCCCTTCTCCCGTACTCGTCCTCTCTCTCTCTCTCAAATAAATAAATAAATAAAATCTTTTAAAAAGGTGGGGGAGGAGACATGTCAAAAGGACACAGGAGCCAGCTTTAAAGGGGCTCCCACTGGCCAAATCTAGGAAACAATTAAAAGTGATAAAAAGGATATATAATACTCATATCCCATAGTCACCCAATTCACCACTCAGAGACAACCTATCAGCCAGGATTCCCTCAAGAAACCAGAATTCTCAATTTCTCCCTTCTTTTCCACATTCCAAATCTTGTGCAAGTGTCTCTCTGACACTCTAACCAGGAGCCCTATGGAAAGATGGTTCTGAGAAATGTCATTCACAGCTTCTCCTCTGGAGAGCATAATATGGGGTAGCAGGGATATCCAATTGTCAACAGACAATGCAGCTCACAACACAATGTTACCTGTGTATTGAGTTTCCTTCCAGAGGCATATATAAACACTTAAATATTCATTGAAATATATACTTCTTTTTTCTCTGAATGGCAGCATATGATACCATCCTATTCTGCCCTTGATTTCTTCACTTACTGTCATCTTAATGACTATTTCATTTGCATAGAGTTGACATCATTCTTTTTTAATGGCTGTACATTATACCATTGAATGATTGTACCATAATTCACCTTACCTTGTCCCTGTTAGTGGAAATTAAAGTTGTTCCCAAATTTTTGCTATTACAAACAATGAAGCAATGAAGACCTTTGTTCATACATCATTTCAATTTGTGCAAATATATCTTTAGGATAAATTTCCAAAAGGGAAATTGCTGGACTAAATGTATTGTTCATTTGAAATGAAAAGCAGTTCGGAAGCGTGGTGAGGGCAAAATCTAATTAGAGTGGGCTTAAGACATAACAGGAAGAGACTGGAGGCAAGTGAGTATAGACAACTTTTCAAGAAATTTTGCTGGAAAGAGCCAGAAAGAAATAGGCAGTGGTCGAAATGAGAAGTAGATAAGGGAGGCTTTAAAAAAAAGTAGTAAGAGAATTAGTACCATCCTTGTATTCTAATATCCTTGTCCTCACAAATTTGTTTAGTCATCCGTACTATTTAATTCCAGAACAGTAAAAAAATTTTGTTGAGGTATAATTGACATATAATATTAGCTTTATGTGTACAACATAGTGATTTGATATTTGCGTGTATTGTGAATGACCACCACAATAAGTCTAATTAACATCCATCAGTACACATAGTTACAAAAACTTTTTTTCTTGTGATGAGGACTTTTTTTTTTTGCTACTCTCTCAGCAACTTTCAAATATGCAATACAGTATTATTAATTATAGTCGCCATCCTGCACAGTTCCAAAACATTCTCATCACCTTGAAACACCTTAGACACATTAGCCGTCACTTCCCAATGCTGTTTCCTTCCAGCCCCTGGCAACTACTAATCTACTTTCTGCCTCATGGATTTGCCTGTTCTGGATATGATATAAATGGCATCATACAATTTGTGGACTCTTGTCTGGCTTTTTTCACTCAGATAATGTTTTCAAGATTTATTCATATTATAACATATATCTATCATTTATTCCTATTATGACTGAATAATATTCCATTGCATAGATATACCATATTTTATTTATCCATTCATCAACTGATAAACATTGGGTTGTTTACATATTTGGGTTATTATGAATACTGCTGCCATGAATATTTCTGTACTAATTTTATGTAAACATGTTTTCAGTTTTCTCAATATATATATCTAGGACTGGAATTGCTGGGTAATATGGTAATTCTGTGTCTAACCTCTTGAGGGACTTCCAGACGTTTTCAGAACAGCTGTAGCAAACTGCATTCCCACCAGTAGTAGATGAGGGTTCCAAAAGTTGGAAACAACCCAAGTGTCCATCAGCAGGTGAATGGATAAATTGTGGTATATCCATATAAGGGAATTTATTCAGCCATAAAAAAATGAAGTACCAATACATGATACAACATGGATGAACCTTAAGAACATTGTTAAGTGAAGTAAGCCAGACACAAAAGGACAAATACTGTACAATTCCATTTATCTGAAATATCTAAATTAGCCAAATTCATAGAGAAAGAAAGTGATTAGAAGTTTATAGGGGCCAGGGAGAGGGGGGAATGAGAGTTATTGCTTAATGGTTATAGTTTCTGTTTGAGGTGATGAAAAAGTTTTGGAAATACATAGTGGTGATGGTTGCACAACATTGTGAAAGTAATTAATGCCACTGAACTGTACCTGTAAAAATTGTTAAAATGGCAAAATTTATGTTATATATATTTTACCCTAATAAAAACAAATTTTAAAAATGTATTATAAAGTTACAGTTATCAATATAGTGTTGCACTGGCATTAATATTATAGCCACTCTTAAGTGACAGGATGGACCACCCCATGTACCCAAAATTTGGCTCAGATATCAAGACTGATATCACAACACATGCACCAAGAACGTATGAGAAGTTTTATTATCCACATAACGAAGAGACTGGGGTGGATTCCAACAAAGCCAGAAAGTTGCTTGAGAGAGCAGGAAAAGAAGACTTGCTAGGGAGTTTTTATGATGGTTACCAGATAAGGCCAGGTTGAAGGTTCCCCTGCATAGTTTTAGCTTTCCACCAGTGTCAAAGGAGGGAGTACCTAGGCTTATCATCTTGTCCAGATGTTGGGCAGAAGGGAAAGAGGGAGGGGTGAGGCTTAAAAGCTGTCAATAGTAAACTGTCCAAAAAGTGGAGTCAGATTCTTTAGTACAATTCATTCATGATTTTGACTGATGGCTGATGTTTCATTTAATTGAATCCGAACTTGTTTATGTAAATCATTATAACACTCTACGAGGGCTGCAGCCTGAAACCTCTAAGGAAGGCATAAATACCCTTGAATGCCTTGTTCAAAAAGCCCAGAACTGTGTGTTCTGAGAAGTTAAATGAATGCCCTGGTCATTATCAGTGATGTCTGGAACTCTGAAGGGGATGAGTTTATTGGTCAGCCTTGTACTCTGGCTTTTAGTAGGTGTAGAGGTATGTGTGGACTGGATTTAAACTCTGGATATCTGTGAAACAAGAGCTTCCCAGAATTCTTTACCCCAAAGGAGGCAACCTTGGACAAGGAATTGTTTGTTGCTGCCATTGGCTGGACCAGACAGTAGACCATTGGCAATGGCCCAAGAGTTATAGACTCTTGTGTAGATGGGGCTGATTGTTGGCTAAGCATACAAGTGGTAAATTAAGTGCCTCAAAGTCAGCCAATTCTGATGACCTTTGGGTCCTGTCCTTTATCAGGGATGCCCTAGTTAACAGATGAAAATTAGTAACTTTCTACTGTACTCCATCTTGTTTCATGGTGGCAATTCCACCTGTAAAGTGTAGAAACTCCCATTGCTGTTCACTCAGTTGATCCTAAGGGGATTCCCAGATAGCTAAGGGGTCTTGAAGAGAAGTAATCTCCTTACCTTTGAGGCATCTGGCAAATGACTGAGCACAGGAGAGGCCACTCCTTGCAGGTGGGATATACCTGAGAGCCCAGTTTTGTGTACATGCTGTAGCAAGGAGGTCTTGTTGGATGTATCAAATTTCTGGGGTTCTGCTTCCATGACCCAGGGCACAATAGTTATCTGGAATGGAGAGTCACAGGTGAGGGCCTATAGGAGTCTCTATAGCCAGGAGTGCCTAGTATGTGCCCAGCAGTTGCTGCTCTAATGCTATATAGCATAAGACCAATAGGGCAGTTTCTTGCATCAGAAGGCCTATAGCAACTTATTGCCGTCATGAGTGGTCCAGAGATCCTAGAAGGCATGAGAGGAAATTGCTAAAGCCTCTACAGTGAAGGAATCTCTAGGAGGCACTAATAAAGTGCTTGCTGTATTACAATTTGGGTAGGTTTTAGACCCTCAGAGGGAGCCACGTTCAAGTTAGGATAATTTGCAAGTAACGGCATAAATGGGCTTAAGTAAAATTTATAAATCAAGAATATGTTGCCTCCAGAACCCAAAAGATCTCAAAAGAGACTGCTATTATTTTAACATTGTGAGTCCTGAGGGAGTAAACAGGTGTGTCTTAATAGTGTCAGGGATAGAGTGACCCTTAGTTTACCAAAGAATTTTCAGCAATTTAACTGACATTCTGGGGCCTTGCACTATGTATGAGGCAATGGCCCACCCCTTTTTGTGAGCTCTTTTCTGAGTATTTGTATGTCTTCAATGAGTATGACAAATGAATGTCCCCGGAGGGGGATATAATCACTCCAATGCCATATATTATACTCCTATACTATACTCCTGGAGAAAGTCAAGATACAGTTAGGATCTTGCCTATAAAGATCCTGAGAGATGGCAGGGCTGTTTAGATACCTCAGGATAGCTGGGAAAATATGTCCCTTTGAATAAACTCATTTGAGAGGCTATTGAAACAAGCACTGAACAAAGCATATCTGCCAAATCTATAACAAAATATTTACTGGTTGCTGATTGAATGGAGTCAATGATTTCAATATTACTGTGTATGAGGGCTTTAGTGAGGGGGACAACAGTCATTTAAAAACATTTTTTTGAAGATTTTATTTATTTATTTGACAGAGAGATAGCGAGAGAGGGAACACAAGCAGGGGGAGTGGGAGAGGGAGAAGCAGGCTTCCTGCAGAGCAGGAAGCCCGATGCGGGGCTCGATCCCAGGACCCCGGGATCATGACCTGAGCCGAAGGCAGATGCTTAACGACTGAGCCACCCAGATGCCCCTTAAATTTTATTTTTAAAGTCATTTTATATTTTAAGCCATGGTTAGTGTTTTCGTTTGTTTTGTAATGTACTCTGAGGCAATTTTTATTCTTTCCAAGCTTAAGAACTGGCCAAATTTGGCTGTTAAGTAGAGAAATCATTTGATGGTTAAATGGAGAAAGAGTGGGTATAATCACTCATTCTCTAAATAGGTTTTGTATAACATGGTCATATTAATTATTTTAACTGAAGGATATGGCAATTGGATCCCACTCTTTCAAGCCAATTTGTAAGTACTAAAGACTTAATTTTAATTTATTACTCATTGGGTTATAGTGTCCATGCCCATGATGGTGTATTTTAACACAATGGGTGCTATAACCATGGGAGTTTATACAAGGCAATAGTTCCAATGATTAAGGTGAGAGATAAGTGTTTGTCCTCTATTTTATGTTCAGTAACTCGGCTCTAAGTTTATAGGAGGAACTTTCTTTAAATTTAGTGTGATCCCCAGGTGTAACTCTAATTGAGCTCCAGTATTGAGTAACTCCATGAAGACTGGTCAAATCATTCCTTTCAGCAGATGTTAAAGTTAGTTCAGCACTTATGATGTAGAGGAGCAAAAGCCAGTTTTCACCTTTTGTCTTTCTGAAGTATAAATTATTTTAGTAAAGTCTGGATTTCTAATTGGTTCAGATTCTAAATGTTTGTCTCAGTTTTTTTGTTTCCTCTCTTGCCTCCAAGTTTGTCTTCCTTCCGCCCTCCCTCCCCGCTTTCCTTCTATCTTTCCTTCCTTCCTTTATTCTTTTTTTAACCGGGTGGGTGGGTGGGTTGGAATAGTGGATATACTTCAGGGAGGTCCTCTCTATCCTGCTCATATTTTTAAGTTTCTTCTTCTAGAGTACCTCAGATCAGTATTATCAGGATTCGGGACTCCCCCCACCCAGGGTAATTGTTGAGTTAACCCCTTGAGTGTGCCACAGGGATAAGATGGGTGTTTTTCACTATAACCCTGAAGATCAAAATATATTTTGGCAACAGAGGCATAGGCAGCACCAAAGACATTTTGTAGGGTCCTTGTGAGCCATTTTTTTTTTTTTAATGAATGTGATCTCGGCATGCCACACAAAAATTGTTCTTGTCTGCATGAGTGACCACCCAATGTGTAGGGTATCAGTCTTCCCCCGGAGCACTCTATAGAATGGAAACAAATGCCTGGTTGAGACACACAACAATCACAAGGTAAGAGTCATTCCCCCAAGGCCAGTATCAGTCACAGCTTATGCTAGAATGCAGACACATGATTCACAGAGTCACACAGATAGGTCTGTGCTAAGACACACTACCCAGGGTCACTTTAAAGATGGCCTCATTTGTACGTCTTCTTTGGAGAAGTGTCTGTTTATGTCTTCTGTCCATTTCTTGAATGGATTATTTGTGAAAAGAAGAGGCACATGCACGCCAATGTTCCTAGCAGCAATGTCCACAATAGCCCAACTATGGAAGGAGCTGAGATGTCCTTCAACAGATGAATGGATAAAGAAGATGTGGTCCATATATACAATGGAATATTACTCAGCCATCAGAAAGGATGAATACCCACCATTTGCATCAACATGGATGGAACTGGAGGGGATTACGCTAAGTGAAAGAAGTCAATCAGAGAAAGACAACTATCATATGGTTTCAGTCATATGTGGAACATAAGGAACAGCACGGAGGACCACAGGGGAAGGGAGGGAAAACTGAATGGGAAGAAATCAAAGAGGGAGACAAACCATGAGGGACTCTGGACTCGGAGAACCAAACTGAGGGTTACAGAAGGGAGGAGGGTGGGGGGATGGGGTGACCAGGTGATGGGTATTAAGGAGGGCACGTGTTGTGATGATCACTGGGTGTTATATGCAACAAATGAGTCATTGAACACTACATAAAAAACTAATGATGTACTAAATGCTGGCTAACTGAACATAATGAAAATTAAATAAATAAATAAAGATGGCCTCAATCCCATACTCTTGTTCCTAAATGCCAATAGTCCAAACTTCAAACTTAGGTCAGTTAAATCTACAACAGAGGTTTGGTATAACTTAGCAAATGCAGCACAAAGCAGCATAGATCAAGTAGCATACCAACCAACCAGCAGCAGTCCAAAGTACGTGCTTGCTGGCAGGCAGCAATGCCAAGTAGAAAGCCAAAGCAACAGAAGGAAGACCTTTGGTCATGGTGGTCATTATCCAGAAATTTTGATCATCCTGAAGAGGTGATATGGACACCCACCTAATATTTATTTTGGATACTGAGACTGATGACAATAGACACTCACTGACAGAGTAGGAAAAGGCTTATCACATAATGAGCCTTACTATGGAGAGGTTTACTATGGATCTCAAGCAAGTGCTAAAATGCCTGCATTTTATGTCCTGCAGACAGCAACGAAAAGAGACTGCCTTTGGGGTTTTTATGGTTGGAGGTGAGGTTGAGCTAGGGCTCCTGGACATAATTTGTACTTCTCACTGGTGTCAAAGGAAGAAGCATCCAGGCTTTCTTATCAGCATGCCTAAATGTTGGGCAATAGGGTAAGACGGATTGGTGAAGCTTAAAAGCTGTCCTCAGTTAAACATCAAAAATGGAGTCAGACTATTACAGATAGATAGATAGATAGATAGATAGATAGATAGATACATAGATGATAGATAGATAGATAGATAGATAGATAGATAGATAGATAGATAGATGAAATGGAACTTAGAATCCAGAAATAAATCCTTGTACTTATAGCTAATTTATTTTCAACAAAGGTGCCAGCACAATTCACTGGGGAAAGGTAGTCTTTTCAACAAATGGTGCTGGGATAACTGTGTATCTACATGCAAAAAGATAGATTTAGACCCATATCTCACACATACACAAAACTAAAGCATACATTAACTAAAAATGGATCACAGACTAAAATGAAAGAGCTAAAAGTTTTATTCTTTTAGAAGAAAATATAGGACATTATCATCAAGAGCTTGAGTTAGGCAATATTTCTTAGATGCTATACCAAAAGCACCATCCACAGATGAAAAATTGGGCTTCAACAAAATTAGAAACTCTTATATGTCCAAAGACCCCACCAAAAAATGAAAAGCAACTGACCGGGAGAAAACATTTTCAAGACACATATCTGATAAAGGACTTATATCCAGAATTTATTAAGAACTCTTTCAAATCAAAGAGAAACCAACATCCCATGTCTATGTAAAATGTAAAAAATGGGCAATGGATATGAACAGGCATTTTCCCAAAGAATATGTATCAGTGGATCTTAAATACATGAGAAGATACTCAAACATCATTAGTCATTAGGAAAATGCAAATTAAAACCATTTTATACCCACTAAATGGATATAATAAATGAGAGAAAATAATAAATGCTGGCAGGGATGTGGATAAATGGGAACCCTCATATATGGGAAAGTAAAATCATGAAGCCACCTTGGAAAACAGTTAAACATAAATAATTAAACATAAAATTACCATATAACCCATTATTTCCATTCCCAAGAAAATGAAAACATGTCCACACAAAGACTTATACACAAATGTTGCCAGGAGATAGGAGTGGAATGGGAGTAACTGTAAATAGGCATGAAGGATTTTATCAGGGTGATAAAAATGTTCTAAAATTGACTTATGGGTAATGGTTACATCATTTGTAAATTGAATAAAAATCACTGAGTTGTACCTTAAATATGATGAATTTTATGATATGTAAAAATACAACAAAAATCTCTTTGTGTGTCCCTAAGTCCCTGTATGTGGTGTCTCTCTGTTCCATTGTCCTTCTCTTTGTCCCCTCATTGCTCTCATTCCATTCCTCTGCTCTTCACTCTGTTTCCTCTCTCAGTGGTCCCTATAACTGTGTTTTTTAATCTCTTTTTCCATTTTCTTCTTCCGTGTCCTACTCTCCCTGTGTCACCTTTTGTCTCTATCTTCCTCTCTCTGTGTTTCCCCCATTTATACCTCTGTCCATTCTACCTCTCTTTGGATTCCTGTTTCTATTTTTCCCTTTGTGAATCCCTTGCTCATTCTCTATCCTCTTCTCTAGGTGTTCTTTATGTCTTCATTATGTGTCAGTCATTCATACAGTCTCTTGTCTTGCCTTGTATCTCATTTTCCCTCCCTGTTGTGCTGCCTCATTTCCCAGTATTAACTGAAGACTGTTAAGTCCTCTATGATGTCATCTAAAACTTATTTTAATAAAAAGTCTTCAATTCTGCCTAAAAAAATGTTTCAGTCCCAATTTATATTAATGAAGGCCTTAAATTTGATTTGGAGGAGGTATTTTCTCTCAAAAAATTATATGCTTAATGTTGTCTTATTTTTTTTTAAGATTTTATTTATTTATTTGAGAGAGAGAATGAGAGAGAGAGAGAGCACATGAGAGGAGGGAGGGTCAGAGGGAGAAGCAGACTTCCTGCTGAGCAGGGAGCCCAAAGCAGGACTTGATCCTGGAACCATGACCTGAGCCGAAGGCAGTAGCTTAACCAACTGAGCCACCCAGGCGTCCTTAATGTTGTCTTATTATATTCCAAGCTCTATGTTGGCTGAAGTTGCAGTGCTTAACAAATATCTATCCAAAGCACTCTACAAACGTGACTTTCTGATACTTATATTGTACATTTCACCTTATCTAAATCAAGGAAAATATAATCTTATGCAGTAATCCAATATGGTCACATGATGAGTGAAGTCTATGGTAAAATCAAGATACAAAAAGTATTAGAGAGCTCACCTGGGATGCTATACTATTTTTGTCTGTTCAGCTACCTATCCCAATAAGGTGGGAAAGGCAAGGAGAAGTAGGGAGGAAAAATTCACCCATTAACTGCAAAAAAGCAATGCAATGGATAAAGAATAATATTTTAAAGATTGTACTAAAAAAACTGGACAGTCCAAAGAGATGAAAATAGTCAACCCCTACATCACACCATTCACAAAAATTAATTTGAGATACCTAACATATCTAGATGAAAATATAGGAGAATATACTTATGACGTGGGGTTAGGCAAAGACAAAAAAAGCCATAACAAAAAAAGAAAAATGTGATATATTAGACTTAATTAGATTAAAAACTTCCAATGATACCATTAAGAAAATGATCAAGCAAACCACAGGAGAGGAGAAAGTATTCAAAATACACATTTCTTACCAAGCAAGAACTTATAACCAGAATATATAATAAATTCCTATAACTAAAAAATCAGGGGCACCTGGGTGGCTCAGTCAGTTAAGCATCTGCTTTTGGCTCAGGTCATGATCCCGGGGTCCTGGGATCAAGTCCCACGTCAGGCTCCCTGCTCAGTGGGGAGCCTGCTTCTCCCTCTGCCCCCTGCTGGTGCTCTCTCTCTCAAAAAAATAAATAAAATCTTTAAAAAAATTTTAAAAATCAAACAACCCCAATAAAAATGTGCAAAGATGTGATGTGTGTGTATATATATATGTGTGTGTGTGCACACACACAATGGGATATTACTTAGCTATCAAAAATAATATCTTACCATTTGCAATGATGTGGATAGAACTAGAAGGTATCATGCTAAGTGAAATAAGTCAATCAGAGAAAGATAATTATATGATTTCACTCATATGTGGAATTTAAGAAACAAAACAGAGAAGCATAGGGGAAGGGAGGGAAAAATAAAACAAGATGAAATCAGAGGGAGATAAACCATGGGACTTTTTTTTTTTAAGATTTTTATCTATTTATTTGACAGAGAGAGACAGCAAGAGAGGGAACACAAGCAGGGGGAGCGGGAGAGGGAGAAGCAGGCTTTCCGCGGAGCAGAGAGCCCAACACAGGGCTCGATCCCAGGACCCTGGGATCCCAACCTGAGTCAAAGGCAGATGCCCAACGACTGAACCACTCAGGCACCCCTACATTACAAATCTAATTTTACATGTGTCAAGCATATAATATAAATTAATAAATAAAAGACATAATCAATACAAAACAACAGAATGATGAGGTAACTATACAGAAAAACATCAAAGTTTGCAACCTTTTGTGTTAATTTTGGTATAATATTGTTAAAATATACATATACACTTGTTAAACACTTGCTTTTTAAGATAACATGAAAATTCACAGACTTTGATTAGATTCAAAACTAAACTTTATGAATTAAAATGGAAGAAATAAATTGACTATAATGCTATAAAATAAAAAAACTAAACACTAGGAGACTGTAAAAATACCATCTAGCCATTTGTAGAAACAGTAATTCTTGGCTAAAGGAGAAAATAAAAATAAAAATTATAACCGACTTGACTTTAAGAGGAAAAAAGGAAAAGGGTAAAAAAACTTAAGTATGATTAAATAAGCTTCAAAAACCAATAAATAAAAATTAGCTTCCAGAGGTAATTATTAACAAAAAATAATAAAACATAAGACACATTGAAAATGTGATTAAAAGAATAAAGCTTCTTTTATAAAAAAACAGAAAAATAATTGGCAAGAATATTCAGAAAGAGACATAGCTAGAGACACGGAGGAGATTAAGTAATTATACAATTTAGTTCTAGCAATAGAAATTCCCAAGATGTCTGTGTTTTGTCCAGATAGAGCAGCATACTTCAGATTGTAGGTTTACATCTGCCAGTGGGTGTTAACAAGCATTTTCTTTGCATTTGTTTTGCTTATTTGGTAATTTTCTTCTATGCTTAGTTTAAATTTTTTTTAAGTTTATTTATTTAGTTAGTTAGTTAGTTTTGTAATCTCTACACCCAACATGGGCCCGAACTCACGACCGAGATCAAGTCACATGCTCCACTGACTAAGCCAGTCAGGTGCCCCATGTCTTGTTTAAATTATATAAGGCATAGATGTTAATAGTATGTTAGGTATTATAATGTGTAACTTTTTTTTCCTGGCATTTATGTGAAGTATTGTTTGCTGTGAGATATTGACCATAAACATCTAAACATTTATTTATTTTTTTGTAAATAGGCTCCATATCCAACATGGGGCTTAAACTCATGACCCTGAGATCAAGAGCCACATGCTCTACGCACTGAGCCATGCAGGTGCCCCTAAACCTTTTTTTTTTTAAAGATTTTTACTTTTTAAAAAGATTTTATTTATATTTAGTTATTTAATTAGTTAGTTATAGCAGGGGGAGGCACAGAAGTAAAGGGAGAGAGAATGCCAAGCAGACTCTGTGCTGAGTGCACAGAATGTGATGTGGGGCTTGACTTGGGGCTCAATCCTATGATCCTGAAATCATGACCTGAACCAAAACCAAGAGTCAGATGCTTAACCGAATGAGCCACCCAGGCACCCTTAAAGATTTTTATTTTTAAGTAATCTCTACACCCAAGGTGGGGCTCAAACTCACAACCCAAGAGTTGCATACTGAGCCAGCCAGGCACCCCAAAACCATAAACATCTAGAAACAATGCACTTAAAATGAAAAGTAGTGTTTTACTTCCACTTGAGTTTGAATATTTTCCACCAAAAAATAACCAAATAACCAAATAGAGGCGCCTGGGTGGCTCAGTTGTTAAGCGTCTGCCTTCGGCTCAGGTCATGATCCCGGGGTCCTGGGATCGAGCCCCGCGTCAGGTTCCCTGCTTGGCAGGAAGCCTGCTTCTCCATCTCCCACAACCCCTGCTGGTTTTCCCTCTCTCACTGTGTCTCTCTCTCTCTCAAATAAATAAAATCTTAAAAAAAAATAACCAAATAAATCAGTGAGAAGAGTGGCATTACTTTATATTTTGACAATCTCTTTAATCCTAAGTGTAACAGAATACAGCTGGTATTTTATATGTGCTCTTGCCTTTATTTATTCATTTATTTATTTAAGAGGGAGAGAATCACAAGCATGCTCCACACCCAGCATGGAGCCTGACATGGGGCTTGATCTCAGAACCCTGAGATCATGACCTGAGCCGAAATCAAGAGTTGGACACTGAACCTACTGAGCCACCCAGGCGTCCCAGTGTGCTCTTGTATTTAATCCGCCAAGATAAAGAAAATCTGGACTCACACATCCAGAATTTAAAAATGAAGAAGTATTCTAATGGCCTTTTCAGATATTTGTCAATATTATTGACACTACACCAAAAATCAACAAGTGGTAATTTCTTAAATGTTACTGTAATGTGGAATCTGACCTTTATCTCTCTAAGATTGGTATTAATTTTAATTTTTTTTGCAGTTTTTTTTTTAAGTAAACTCTATCCCCAAGGTGGGGCTCGAACTCATGACTCTGAGATCAAGAGCTGCATGTTCCATCAACTGAGCAAGCCAGGCACCCCAGCTTCTCTTAAAATCCATTTGTCTATCTTATACTTTAATATCATCACAGATGATCTAGTAGCATCACACAGTAATCATTTAGAAAATACTGGTTCAATGAGTTAGGCAGACCTTCCAAACGTTGACATATTTCATTATATGGTATTACAAAATCACATTCATTAATATCATTAGTAATGTCATCACAAAAGACTAAGTATTAGGAAGCTGTCAAGTTCATGGTGACAGATACTATTTTTTTTTTTAAGATTTTATTTTATTTGACAGAGAGAGCAAGAGCAAGCACAAGCAGGCAGAGAGGGAGAAGCAGACTCCCCGCTGACCAGGGAGCCTGATGTGGGGCTTGATCCCAGGACCCTGGGATCATGACCCAAGCCGAAGGCAGCTGCTTAACAGCGGCTAATTTTTTTGTTTGAAAAGTCAAATTAACAAAAATTACTACCAGTTTTCTTTATTGTCAGGTTTTATAAATCACTTCATTTTTGACAAAATGTTTAGCAGATATACAGGTCTTCATCTTCTTATTCAAATTTGTCAGGTGCTCCTTCAAATGAAATTGGTGCCCATAAAAAGGTGGCTAGTTCAGCTCACAACTCAAACAATCTATAAAAGTGCGTTTCCTGGAAACAACTTGATACTTCAGCATGAAGAAAAACTTTATGTGCCTTTCTCTCTTCATTACATAAAATACTTAGAAGACGAATATATATAGAAATGTTAATATCCTGGTTGTAACATTATAGTTTTGCAAGACATTACCATTGGGGTAAACTGGGCAAAGAGCTCATGGGATCTCTCTACATAATTTCTTACAAATGCATGTAAATCTAAAATTATCTCAAAATAAAAAGTATAATTTAAAAATTTTGTACTCAGGGTCAAGTTCAACAAAACTAATTTTAACTGTTTTATGAAGAACATTCTTAAGTGGAACTAGCATGTTTTTACCCCAAGTGTGTGGTGGTAAAGAACACAAGAACTATAGTACACTTTGGTGACACCGTCCTGATTCAAGCTAAAGGCCCAGCAGTTTCCCCACCATTGCTTTTTGCACAATCAGTGCAAATTTCAGCACAAGAGAAAAAAGCAAATCAGGTCTTAGTGTTATAATGAAATTTGTTTTGACCATGTAGATCACCCAAAAGGGCCCCCAAACATCCTCTGACCACATTTAGAGAACCACTGATCCATAAGTTAAAACAGAATAGTTATATTAAAACTTACTGTCACCCCTTTTACTTTTTTTTTAAGTAATCTCTACATCCAACATGGGGCTCAAACTCACGATCTCAAGATCAAGAGTCTCATGCTCTACCTGACTGAGCCGGCCGGGTGCTCCTGTCACCCCCTTTTGAAACAGATTTCAGTGGTGGCCATAACAGGCTTATGGATTTGAAGTGATATTATTTCATACTGTTCATCATCTTTTCTCCAAATTTTTCTTCATGCAGTATAGTCTATTACTTAACCATAGGAGTGGTAGGATGGGCAGTGGTTGAGCTCGGGCACTTTTTCTGTTTGTTTTAAACATCTAGAGCTGTTATCTATCTCAGGATATGAAATATGGGGCACTGGTAGATAACCAGTCCAGACAGACTGGAAAAAGAAAAATAAAACCACAAGATTTTGAAGATTCACATATATGAACACCATCCGGTGCTTGCCTCCTAATCAGCTTCCAGACTTGCACACAGGTTTTAATGCTAGGCCGAGGTGGAGAACTCAGGTGGCCTGTTCCAATTCTGTCTTCTGAGAAGTTCTAAGCAGAGGATCTAATGCAGATTTAAGAATTAGTACAGGTGGGGACTGGGTAGGTCCGAAGTGTAGGGCGTCTTTCTACCATTTCCAGTCTCTGGTTGCTGTTCTATATAAATGCCTCCCCGGGTTTGAGTCTTTGAAATCTGTTTGAATTTTCAGATACCAGCAGTGCTTATTGTTGTTGAGAATTTTAAATAATTTAAGGCAAGATCTTTTGGATTTATGGACCGGTTACATTGAAAACTGAAATATTTCAGGTGCCTGGAAGGCTCAGTCGTTAAGCGTCTGCCTTCGGCTCAGGTCATGATCCCAGGGTGCTGGGATCGAGTCCCACATCGGGCTCCCTGCCCAGCAGGAAGCCTGCTTCTCCCTCTCCCACTCCCCCTGCTTGTGTTCCCTCTCTCGCTGTGTCTCTCTGTCAAATAAATAAATCAAATCTTTAAAAAAAAAAACCTGAAATATTTCTTCTTAAAGTTAAAAAAAAAACAGTAAAAGATACATGTTTGCTTTTGGAATCCTTATTTTTGTGACATCATTTTATGGAAAAGAGTGATTCAATTCTAAGATGCAAAGAGATTAAAACTCTCAAAGTATTTTTCTATTGAGACGGAGAAATAGCAGTAGGCCAGGATTTACCATGGGAAGGAATGAGAAGGGCAAGCCACACCAGCAGCTCCATCTAGGATAATATTTCATAATTCTTCACCAGGTTCTTCTCACTCCACTGAAACTTAGATTTTGAACGAAAATTAAGAGTCCTACACCTTGGGATGCCTGGCTGGCTCAGTCACTAGCGCATGTGACTCATAATCTCAGGGTTGTGAGCTCAAGCCCCATGCTGGGCATGGAGCCTACTTAAAATAAAAAATTCAATTCAATTAAAAAGACCTCTGCACGTCATATTATCTGAGCTAGTGATTTCCTAACTCTAACTTTGGATAGTGAGATTTTGGAACCTATGTTTATTTTTTCCCTCAGTTGAGAGCCAATGACCCAAACACTGAATCTTGTACTTGCTATTTTCATAATAACTTGAAATCCTGCTTCCTCACTTTCTAAATATTAATATACAAGTGAGTTTGTTTTCCTATTTTTATATGGTTCTATTCTAGGTATCTGTCCACAGATAAAAAGACATGTTATTACACTGTTCTTAATATCCCGCCATTCCTCAAAATTTTACTTTCCAAATAAAACTCAGAATCATTTAGTCAACTTCTGTGAAAAAAAATTGGGCCTTGGCTCCGAATTATACGTGAATCTGTGGGACACCGCTGTTCTCAAAAAGAGAGTATTCCCAACCAGAGAAATCATATATTTTACAATGGTTGGAAAGATTTAAACCAAAGAATTACCTGTGGGATGTAGTATGGTAATTCAAAGAAGAATAGGAAGTAATTTCATTTTCTATTCCCATATATGGGTGTTTTCTTCATGAAAGCATAGGATACATTTCTAATCTAAATACACCAGTAAATAAAAATATCTTCAAAATGGATTCAACTTGGAAACCAGAGAGGGCCCCAGGAAACAAGCAAAAACGGTTACTTCTTCCCAAAACCAGGATAGTCACAGTCTTTCTCACCAGTCAGCTCTTTGCATGATAAAACCTTCTTCTACCCATGCACCATCTCTGATCCCATGAATTCACCATTTCCCAAACTCTCCCTGAAGCTGACTCTGCTGGGTCATGCTCTGGGAAACCAAGATTAAGTCAGCCATGGTTTCTGTCAAGTCTCTTGTTCTCAGAAGGTAAGGCAGACATTAAGAGATGAGCTCTAGTGTCGCTGTTTCTCTAACATCCAGGCTACTGTATAAGGAGTGTCCAAGTATTCTTGGGAAATGACATTAGAAGAGCCTCCATTCCCTAATTTCAACCTACTTAAAAGTACCCCTTCCATCACGTTACCTGACAGATCTTCCACAACCCACCACCCCCACCAGGGCATGCCAGAGCTCCTGAAAATGAGCCAGCAGTTCTCCTTCATGTGGCCTGGAGATGTTGACTCTTACCATGAGGCTCGTGAACACTGCTGTCACACATAAGATGTCTCCACTTTGGTGTCTGGCAATGGTTGACTTACTACTAAAGCCACAGCCCTAGGTGTGACTTCTGGCATCTCACGAGGTATGAGTCTTGGTTAAAGATTTCACTACACTCGTACATACAAGGTTTCTATCCTGAGTGTGTCCTCTGATGTCTGATGAGGTTTGATTTCCGACTAAAGCCTCGCCCACACTTCCTACAAATATAAGGCTTCTCTCCTGAATGTATCCTCTGATGTCTAATAAGGTGTGACTGCCGGCCAAAGCCTTGCCCACACTCCCTGCACACGTGAGGCTTCCCCCCTGAGTGTGCCTTCTGGTGTGTGATGAGAGTTAACTTATCACAAAAGCTTTGCCCACACTCCCTGCACACAAAGGGTATGCTACCTGAGTGTGCCCTCCTGTGCCTAAAGAGGTTTGGCTTCTGGCTAAACCTTTTACCACACTCCCTGCATATGAAAGGCTTTTCCCCTGAATGTGTTCTCTGGTGTGAAATGAGGGTTGACTTATCATTAAAGCCTCGCCCACACTCCCTGCATACAAATGGCTTTTCCCCTGAGTGTGTCCTCTGGTGTGTGATAAGGGTTGATTTCCTGGTAAAGCCCCGCCCACATTCCCTGCACACAAATGGCTTCTCCCCTGTGTGTGACCTCTGGTGTTTGCTGAGATTTGACTTCAGGCTAAAGCACTGCCCACACTCCAGGCATACATAAGGTTTAACCCCTGAGTGTGTCCTCTGGTGTGTCTTGAGGTTTGATTTCCAGCTAAAATGGCGCCCACATTCTGTGCATAAATAAGGCTTCTCTCCTGTGTGTGTCCTTAAGTGCCTAATGAGGTGTGACTTCTGGCTAAAGCTTTGCTCACACTCCCTGCACACATACGGCTTCTCTCCCGAATGTGTCCTCTTATGTCTGATGAGATGTGAATGCTGGCGAAAGCCATGCCCACACTCCCTGCAAACATAAGGCTTCTCCCCCGAGTGTGCCCTCTGGTGTGTGATAAGGTTTGACTTCAGGCTAAAGCTCTGCCCACATTCCTTGCACACATACGGCTTGACCCCTGAATGTGTCCTCTGGTGTGTGAAGAGGTTTGACTTCCAAGTAAAGCCTCGTCCACACTCCTTGCACACATAAGGTTTCTCCCCTGAGTGTGTCCTCTGGTGTGTGATGAGGTTTGACTTCCAGGTAAAGCCTCGTCCACATTCCTTGCACACATAAGGCTTGTCCCCAGAGGATGTCCTCTGGTTTTTGATGAGGGTTGACATATTGCTAAAGCTCTGTCCCCACTCAGAGTACACGTAAGGTGTCTCCCCTATGTGCATCTTCTGGAGGCTGAGCAGGTTTGACTCCCTCATAAAGCCCAGGCCAAACTCCCCATATTTGATTGCTCCAAATCCTGAGACTTCTACACCATGCAACACTTTGTCTGTTCCCCCAAGGACTGTCCTCTGGTCTTGGCTGGGCCCTGTATCCATCGCTGTGTTGTCTTGCTTGGACCTTACTGGCTGTTCTTGCCGTGGGCTGGACAACGCCTCTGAAGTGCCTCTTTTGCTTACTCTCCCCAACAAGGACTTGGAGTCTTCTTCTGTCTCTTGAATTTCTGCTTTGTCACCCCAGCAAGTTTGACCAAAGAGTTGCTTCTGCTGCTGGTTTTGATCTTCTGGATAGTGCTTCCCCAGGGGGAGATGGTTTCCTGCACATAAACTTGAGAAGAGCTGAGGAAGGTGACTGAACCACACATGCTGGCTGAGGCCTTGCTGACTAGCGAATGCCAGTGGGTAGTGGGGACAAGGTTGAATGTTTAGCTTTGATCCTGCTGAAGAAAGAATATTTTGAGTCAGAGTAGCCACGGGTAGGGTGGCCGGGGCCATTTTGCTTTGCCCATTGGTCGTTTGTAATATGTTTATATCACAACCTGTCTCCCACTCAGACATCCTTGCATCTATAAGAAGAGCTACTTTTCATTTTACTTTATACACTACATTTTTAATCACAGGAGTTAGCAAACTTGTCAGGTAGGCCAAATTCAGCCTGCAACTTGTTTTTGTATGGCCCACCAGCTAAAAATGGATTTTACCTTTCTAAGGATTCAAAGAAAGAAAGAGAAATAAATAAATAAGCAAACAAACAAATAAACCAATGAGGCACTAGACTGCATGTGACCTGGGAAGCTTAAAATATTTACTGGGTGGCCCCTTACAGAAAAAGTTTTTGGCCCCTTGTCCTACTGCAATGTAGAAAACTCTGGGGCACCTGGGTGGCTCAGTTGTTAAGCACCTGCCTTCGGCTCAGGTCATGATCCCAGGGCCCTGGGATCGAGCCCTGCATCAGCAGGGAGCCTGCTTCTCCCTCTCCCCCTCCCCCTGCTTGTGTTCCCTCTCTTGCTGTGTCTCTCTCTGTCAAATAAATAGATGAAGTCTTAAAAAAAAAATGTAGAAAACTCATACCAAAAACTTACTTTCACAATACTTGACAGAGTAAATAGTTTACTTCCAGAAATCAACCAACACATACAATATATTGAGAAGTATTTATTCATGAAAAACACTGAACTCCGGATAAGAAAAGCAGGAGTCTGAAGCATGACTGCCTGGAGTTGCTCTCATCCGTCCGATCCTCCAGCTTGGGTGTTATGGTAGTTAGACTAGGACAGGTCATAAAACCATCAGTTCTGTTGCTGCTACAGGGACAGTCACCTGATTTGAGTGGAAGGTGAGAAACCAGTGCTGGGTGGAACTGTCAGTAAATGTGATCTAGGTGGTAAGTGAACAGGGAAGGCCACCAGTGACTGCTATCTGAGATTGCAGTCTTTCTTGGTTGGGACCAAAAGAAGAAGAAGAAAGACTGGTAGACCATCCAGAAATGCAGCAGGGGAAAACCTGAAAGTGAGAGAGCCAGGGAGAGGTTTGATAAACTCTCCACACAGCCCTGGCTGACTGGAAAGCTGTTTGCAAAAGCAGGGGAGATGGCTGGGGCCCAAGCTATGCACATAAGCCTGCCTGACAGAGACTATAACCAGGTACGGAGGAAAAATTAGAGGGATCAGTGGAAAGTAAAAAGCCAGACAAGACTTGGAAACTATCTGAACTTTGAATGAGCTCCCCAATGCACCTATTTATCCATTGGCAGAAGTAGGGAGCCTTACTGGCTCAAAGTCTTTGAACACAACCTATTGCCAACTGTTGCAGATCACTAAGCCCTGCAGACACAAGGCTTAAATCAGGAAGCCAGGATTAAAAATAAACACAAGAATACAATAACAAATCAAGCGGAAACATCACCTTCACAGAGAAAACTTTTTCCACATATTTAGTCTAGAAAAGTTACTAAAACTGGCAACAACAATATCTAGGCAGGAAACACCATCAGCTCTCAGGGGGGCTAAAAGATAGTATCTAAAATATCCAGTTTCCAAAGAAACAGGAAAGAGTGACCCATACTGAGGAAAAAATGCAGACAATAGAAACTGTTGCTGGGTGGCCCAGATGTTGATTTACAGGAGGAAAGAAAGTGTTCAAAGCTGATGTTATGAATATATTTAAAGAACTAAAGGAAAACAACATGTAAAAACTTAAAGGGAAGTATGGTAACTTAAGAAATAGAAAAATCTCAATAAAGAAAAAAACTATTAAAAAGAAATAAAAGGAAACTCTGGAATTAAAAAGTAAATTAACTGAAATAACAAAATTACTAGGAAGATACAACAGCATATTTGGGCTTGCAACAGAAACAATGAAGTTGAAGATAAATCAATAGAAATTACCTAAACTGAAAAACCAGGTGAAAGAAAGATTGAAGAAAAGCAAAGAGCCCCAGAAACCTGTGGGACACCATCAGATAAATCAATCTATGCATAATGGGAACGCACGAAAGAGAAGACAGAGAGAAAAGAGCAGGAAAAAAATGTCTGAAGAAATAATAACTAAAAAGTCTGAAATCTGTTGAAAAACATTAGTCTATAAATCCAAGAAGCTCAACAAACTGCAAGAAAACATAAAACATAAAGAGGGTGCCTGGGTGGCTCAGCTGGTTAAGCATCTGCCTCCGGCTCAGGTCATGAACCCAGGGTCTTGGGATCGAGTCCCACATCAGGCACCCTGCTCAGCGGGGAGTCTGCTTCTCCCTCTCCCTCTGCTTCCCTCACCACTTGTGCTTGCGCACAGTGCACTCTTTCTCTCAAATAAATAAAATATTTTTAAAAAAATTTTTAAATCTTTAGAAAAAATACTCCAGGGGCACCTGGGTGGCTCAGTTGGTTGAGCGTTTGCCTTCAGCTCAGGTCATGATCCAGGTGTCCTGGAATGGAGCCCCACATCAGGCTCCCTGCCTAGTGGGGAGTCTGCTTCTCCCTCTCTTTCTGCCCCTCCCCCCTCTTGTGCTCTCTCTCTCTCTCTCAAATAAAATCTTTAAAAAAAAAAAAGAAAGAAAGAAAAACATAAAGAAAGCCCCAGAGAGATACATCATAGCCAAATTCTTGACTATCAGAAAAAAAGACAAAAGAGAACATCTTGACAGCAGCAAAAGGAAAATGATTCAACATGCACAGGAGGAAACAATATGATTAGTGCTAACTTCTCATCACAGACAATGGAGTATGGAATGATTTATTCAAGGTGCTGAAATACAGGTGAAAAGGCTACTAAGGAAGAATTCTATTCTCAAGAAATTATCCTTCAGAAATGAAATTGATACAGATATTCACAGATTAACAAGTACTCAGAGAGTATCTGTTGTTAGCAAACAGGCCTTATAGGAAATACTAAATAAGCCTGTCAGGCTGAAAAGAAATGACACCAGACATTAACTCAAATCCACAGGAAGAAATGAGGACCACCAAAACTGGTAAGTATGTGGGTAAATATAAAAGACTACACATGTATATTTTTCTCCTTTCTTCTCTTAATTTCTCTGAAATGCGTAAGATTATTATAAAAGGTAATAACTCTAACACCATATTATGAGCTTTATTATATATATTTTTTACTGGAATGAAGTTAGTATTAATTAGATTATGTTAAATTAGATGCATTTTTAATGCCTAGAGCTGAATTAAGAAAATAACTACAAAAATTATATATAATATATATAATAAATAATAATTATTATTATTATATACACACACACCCAAAAGGCAGGGGAATAAAAAACATGAAGCACATAAAAAATAAGTAGCAAAATGGCAGACTTAAACCATATCAATAATTATATTAAATATGAGCAAACCAAACATTCTAAACAAAAGACAAAAAGTTCTTAGTTACACCACCAAAAGCACAATCCATTTAAAATTTTGTTAAGTTGGACATCACCAAAGTTTAAAACTTTTATGCTTGAAAAGACACCATGAAGAGAATGAAAAGACAAGCCGCAGACTTGTCTTTTTTCTGACTTGACTTTATAGAGTTGAAAGTATGTGAAAACCGTATATCTGATATAGGACTGTGTCTAGAGTATATGAAAAACTCTTATAACTCAAAAAGAAGACAAAACAATCCAATTTAAAAATGGACAAAAGAACTGAATAGCTATTTTGTTAAAGAAGATACGCAAAGGGTTACTAAGCATATGAAAAGATCAACATAGGGCGCCTGGGTGGCTCAGTTGGTTAAGTGTCTGCCTTCAGCTCAGGTCATGATCTCGGGGTCCTGGGATTGAGTTCCGCATAGGGATCCCTGCTCAGCAGAGAGTCTGCTTCTCCCTCTGCCCCTCCTCCTGCTCATGCTCTCTCTCTCTCTCTAATAAATAAATAAAATCTTTAAAAAAGAAAAAGATCAACATCATCAGTCACTAGGGAAATGCAAATTAAAACCACAATGAAATACCACTACACACCCAGTAGAATGTCTGTAATCAAAATTAGAGACAATTCTAAGTGCTAACAAGGAAGTAGAGAAACACACTGCTAATAGAAAATGTAGAAATAGAAAACAGAAATGAAAAATAGAAATACTAATAAAAATGTACAGCCACTTTGGAAAATAATTTTGCAGTTTCTTAAAAAGTTAAATATAAACATGTCATACAATCCAGAAATTTTACACCTACTTATCAACCCCCCAATGAAAATGTATGCCCACAATAAGACTGGTACATGATTGTTCTTAGCAGCACTATTCACAATAGCCAAAAAGTAGATACAACCCATATATCCATCAGTCTGTAAATGGGTAAACAAAATGTGTTATGTCCATACAATGGAATATTATATGGCAATAAAAAGGAATGGATTACTAGGCCACCTAGGTGGCTCTGTCGGTTAAGCTTCCCACTCTTGATTTCAGCTCTGGTCATGATCTCAAGGTCGTGGGATCGGCCCTGCCTCTGGCTCTGTGCTGAGCACGGAGCCTGCTTGGGATTCTCTCTCTCCCTCTCCCTCCCCTCCAATACATGTGCACACTCAAAAAATAATCCAATCAAGAAATAGGCAGAAGACATGAACAGACATTTTTCCAAAGAAAACATCCAAATGGCCAAAAGACACACGAAAAAGTGCTCAACATCGCTCAGCATCAGGGAAATCCAAATCAAAACCTCAATGAGATACTACCTCACACCAGTCACAACGGCTAAAATTAACAAGTCAGGAAACGACAGATGTTGGCGGGGATGCGGAGAAAGGGGAACCCTCCTACACTGTTGGTGGGAATGCAAGCTGGTGCAGCCACTCTGGAAAACAGTATGGAGGTTCCTCAAACAGTTGAAAACAGAGCTACCGTATGACCCAGCAATTGCACTACTGGGTATTTACCCCAAAGATACAATTGTAGCGATCCGAAGGGGTACATGCACCCCGATGTTTATAGCACCAATGTCCACAATAGCCAAACTATGGAAAGAGCCAAGATGTCCATCAACAGATGAATGGATAAAGAAGATGTGGTGCATATACACAATGGAATATTATGCAGTCATCAAAAAAACCGAAATCTTGCCATTGCAACAATGTGGATGGAACTAGAGGGTATTATGCTAAGCAAAATAAGTCAATCAAAGACATATATCATATGATCTCACTGATATGAGGAATTCTTTTTTTTTTTTTTAAGATTTTATTTATTTATTTGACAGAGAGAGACACGGCAAGAGAAGGAACACAAGCAGCAGGGGTGGGAGAGGGAGATGCAGGCTTCCTGTGGAGCAGGGAGCCCGATGTAGGGCTCGATCCCAGGACCCTGGGATCATGACCTGAGCCGAAGGCAGACACTTAACGACTGAGCCACCCAGGCGCCCCAATATGAGGAATTCTTAATCTCAGGAAACAAACTGAGTGTTGCTGGATTGGTGGGGGTGGGAGGGATGGGGTGGCTGGGTGATAGACATTGGGGAGGGTATGTGCTATGGTGAGTGCTGTGAATTGTGTAAGACTGTTGAATCACAGACCTGTACCTCTGAAACAAATAATACATTATATGTTAAAAAAAAAAAAAGAAGATAGTAGGAAGGGAAAAATGAAAGGGGGGAATCGGAGGGGGAGGCGAACCATGAGAGACTATGGACTCTGAGAGACAAACTGAGGGTTCTAGAGGGGAGGGGGATGGGCGGATGGGTTAGCCTGGTGACGGGTATTAAAGAGGGCACGTACTGAATGGAGCACTGGGTGTTATACACAAACAATGAATCATGGAACACTACATCAAAAACTAATGAGGTAATGTGTGGTGATTAACATAACATAATAAAAAATAAATTAATTTTAAAAATTAAAAAAAAAGAAAATAAAGAAATGGATTACTGATACATGCCACAACCTGGATGAACCTCAAAAATATTATGCCAGATACAAAAGACCATATATTTTATGATACCATTTATAGAGTATGTCCAGAAACAGCAAATCTATAGAGACAGCGTTATCAGTGGTTCCCCAGAGCTCAGATGGGAGGAAGGATAGATGCAAATGGGCATAAGGGAGTTTTTTGGAATGACAGAATATTCTAAAGTTAAATGGAAGTAATGATCATACAATAAATGTTTACCAAAACTAATGTAACTGTATATTTACAATAACTAGATTTTATGGTATATGAATTTTATCTCAATGAAGTTGTTAAAAGTAAGACTATATTTCTAAGATGTCAGTGTCATAAAAGACAAAGAAAGGTTACTGAAATGATCTATATTAAGGGAAATTAAATAGACCTGACATGTAAATGCACTACTGAAACCTGGACTGAATCGTTTTCTGGAGAGTAAAAAAAGATATTATTGCATCTACTGACAAAATTATAATATGATAAGGAGATATTAGATAAAAATTACTGTATCAAAGTTAAATTTACTGAGGTTGATAACTACTATGGTTATATGAGATTACTATCCTCCTTAGAAAACCTTTTAACAAACATACACATATGAATATACACACACACACACACACACACACATATATATGTATACATAAATATATATACATATATATTGAAGGGGGAAGAAGGGAGAACATGCATATAAGATAGTACACAAATATAAAATATTAATAGTAAAATGTAAAATAGTAAAATGATGCCATTTTACTTTTTTTAATGATTTTTCTTTTTTTTTAAGGTTTTATTTATTTACTTGACAGAGAGAGAGAGAGAGCACAAGTAGGCAGAGCAGTAGGCAGAGGGAGAGGGAGAAGCAGACTCCCTGCTGAGCAAGGAGCCTGATGCAGGGCTCGATCCCAGGACCCTGGGATCATGACCTGAACCAAAGGCAGAAACTTAACCGACCTAGCCACCCAGGAGCCCCTAAAGATTTTTTTTTTTTTTTAAGATTTTATTTATCTATTTGACAGAGGGAGACACAGCGAGAGAGGGAACACAAGCAGGGGGAGTGGGAGAGGGAGAAGCAGGCTTCCTGCTGAGCAGGGAGCCCCATGCAGGGCTCAATCCCAGAACCCTGGAATCATTACCTGAGCTGAAGGCAGACAGTTAACGACTGAGCCACCCAGGCGCCCCTAAAGATTTTATTTTTATGTAATCAGTACACCCAACATGGGGCTTGAACTCACAGCCCCAAAGAGTTGCATGCTTTGGGGCACCTGGGTGGCTCAGTCATTAAGCGTCTGCCTTCGGTTCAGGTCATGATCCCAGGGTCCCGGGATCAAGCCCCACATCGGGCTCCCTGCTTGGCCAGGAGCCTGCTTCTCCCTCTCCCACTCCCCCTGCTTGTGTTCCCTCTCTAGCTGTCTCTCTCTCTGTGTCAAATAAATAAATTAAAAAAAAAAATCTTAAAAAAAAAGAGTTGCATGCTTTACTGACTGAGCCAACTAGATGCCCCTGATGCCATTTTATAATAACATATATGCCATATATTTTTCCACATACATATGTATGAAAAGGATAAAAAGGTGTCCTTTGTACTATTTTTATTTTTGCAAATTTTCTGTAATTTTGAAGTAATTTCCAAATGTCAAGTCAAAAACATACAGGATGAAGCCGACTTCTGAAAATGGCAGCAGACTGAATTAGTCACAAGAACCCCTGCAGAAAACAATGATAAAACTGGAAAAAAATACAATAAATAATTACTTCAAGTCACTGGAAAACACCCAGAAGTGACTAGAAGCTGGCTGGAGTAAAGGGTTCACACTAAAAAAACTGCGATAAAAAGGGAGGGGTAAGAATTTTCTTGCTACAAAGCACTCCCAACACACACAACTACAGCAATGGAGAAATACCACAGCCTTATGGGCTCAAGGTGCCACGGGTTAGGATTCAGAGAAGGAACAGAAGCTCCAAATACGTGTTAAGAATAGAAGGAAATGGGGCGCCTGGCTGGCTCAGTCGGTGGAGCACATGACTCTTAGTCCTGGGGTTGTAAGTTCGAGCCCCATGTTTGGGTGTGGAGATTACTTAAAAATAAAATCTTAAAAAAAGGAGAATAGAAGGAAATGTACAGTCTCAAATCCTTATATTAGAAAAGAAAGAAACCTGAAAAGTAACAATGTTAAGCATCCATCTTAAAAACCTGGGGAAAAAATAGTAAAATAACCCCCAAAAATAGAAAGAAAATAATAGAAGTTCAAACATAATTCATACAATAGACATGATGAACAAACAAACAAAAAAAGGCAAAATAAACAGATGAAACAGTTGTCTTTATATGAAACTCCAAAGAATATACACAGGACAAATTACGGAATTAATTAAACCACTCAGCAAGGCTGCTGGTATATGCTCATTATGATCAAATGAATTTTAGTTCTACATTTTAACAAAAAATTATAAAAATTTAGTTTTTAAAAACGTTAACTATCAAAAAAAAGTAACTCTCAAAACAACAAAAAAATAAGCCTATGTATAAATTTAAAGAAAGATGTATATTTACATTATAAATTATAAAACCTTGCAAGAGGTAGTGATAAGGATATATTAACAAATAAGTAAAAGAAGACACCACACTAAGAGAAAGACTTAATATTCTAAAAGATGTCAATTCTCTCTAAATTAATGAATATATTAATATATGTATATTATTGAATATATAAATGCAATGCAACTACAACAAAATCCTGACAGGAGACTTTATGAAATATGACAAGCTGATAATAAAAGCCCACTGGGCTGAAGCTACAGAGACAGAATAAGACAGGAAGACTTACCCTACCAGACACTAAGACTTATTATAAAGCTATAGGAAATTAAAACAGTGTGATATTGGTGCAGGCATAAGCAGATACAGCAATGGAATAAAAAGAGTTCAGACACTGATCCAGGCATATACTGAAATTCAAAATATGAGAGGTGGCATTAAAAATTGGGGAAAATGATGAATTATTCAATGGGGCCCAGTCTGATGGTGACGTGTTTAGAAATCTATAAAAATAGACCCACATCTCTCAAGACACACAAAATCAATTCCAGACAGATTAAAGACCTAAGTTGTAAAAAGCAAAAATATTTTTTGATTTAAAGAAGAAAATCTAAATAATGTCTTTATGATCTTGACAGAGGGAAGGAATTCTTAAATCAGACAGACACACATACAGACAACACAAAAAAATCTGACAAATCCAAACACATTAAAATTTATGAAATTATTATTAAAGGCCATTAAAACATGGGGTAAATTTCATAACACTCTTGAAATGAAAGTAATGGGAAACAGATCAGAGGTTGCCAGAGGTTAAAGGTGGAGGGCAGCATGAAGGAGTTTCTTTCTAGTGGTGGAACGTTCTGTATCCTTACTGTGGCGGCACTTACATCAATCTATGTAAGTGACAAAATTTCACAGTACTATGCAACAACAACAAAAGAGTACATGTAAAAACTGATGAAATCTGAATCTGATTAAGGTCTGTAGATATAATAGTATTGTACCAATGTCAACTTCCTGGTTTTGAAATTGGAGAAAGCTGGGTAAAGAATAGATGGGAACTTGCTGTATTATTTTTACAAACTGAGACTTAAATTATTTCAAAATTAAACAATTTTTTATTTATTTTTTAAAAGATTTTATTTATTTGAGAGATAGTGACAGAGATATCAAGAGAGAGCAAAGTGGGGAGGTGGGGGAGAAGCAGGTTCCCCGCTGAGCAGGGAGCCCAACATGGGGCTCAATCCCAGACCCTGAGATCATGACCTGAGCCAAAGGCAGACACTTAGCCACCTGAGCCACCCAGGCGCCCCTAAACAGCTTTTTATAAAGCAGGTAGGCAGTCCACAGATTGGAAGAAGATAAACATAATACATTTAATGGACAAAGGAATCATTTCCAGGATTTATTTAAATACTTCTACAAATGAACAAGAAAAAGAAAAGCAGGCTAGAGATCTGAAGAGGAAATTTGCAGAAGAGGAAACATCAATGCTAATCAACCTAGGAACATAGGAAAAGATGCTCAAACTCAATGCTGATTACATTAAAACTAGTGTGAGAAGCCATTTCATACCCAAAGGATGGTTAGAAACATAACTCTTTGTTATGGCAGCCTTGCAAACTAATGAAACAACTGTTGAGAGCAATTTGGCATTACCTAGGCAGGATGAACAAGTGCACGCTCTTTGATTCAGCTACTCTACTCCTACGCATCTATCTTAGAGAAACGAGGGCTTATATGCCCAAGGACACATGTATTAGAATGTTTATAGTTATAATTTTTTTAAGATTTTATTTATTTCAGAGAGAGAGAGTGCACACAAGCAGGGAAAGGGGCAGAGGGAGAGTGAGAAGCAGACTCCCTGCTGAGCAGGAAGCCTGGCACGGGGCTCAATCCCAGGACCCTGGGATCATGACCTGAGCCGAAGGCAGACGCTTAACCAACCAAGCCACGCAGGTGCCCCTATAGTGCATTCTTTAATAGCCAAAATTGGTAAAAACATAGACTTCCAACAAAATAAAATGGATAAATGAATTGTAATTACACGTATAATACAATAAATACTATATAGTAGTGAAAATAAATGAACCAGAACAACATATATCAACATGGGTTAATCTCACAAACTCAGTGTCAGTGGAGAGAGCAAACTACAGGAGGATATACATAATATGATGACATTAATGAAAGTTTAAAAATGTCAAACAATACTGTAGATGGTTGAGGGATTCACATATATGAAGTAAAGCAAAAGGCCAAGCATAAGATTTATAAATCCCTAATTTTGAAAAAACAGTTCCCTTTGGGCATGGTGTGGGGAGGTAGGGGAAATAGGAACTTCAATTGTTTAGGTAATGCCTTATTTCTTAAGCTGGGATGTTGGCTCATGAGGACATATTTTTTCATTATTCATAGCTTGCTGTAATCTTAATTACTGAGTAACATATTTTTTAAGTTATGGGAATTGGAAAGGTAGAATTAATCAATTACATCTCACCTACGGGAAACTAGAAAGTATCTGAAGGGTGGCAGACTTAATGTCCATAGGACAGACGTAGTTTTTAAGATCAAGAGAAGAGAAAGAAGCCCATGAATGAGGAAAGACTGAACATGATGAAGAAGGCAAGCCAAGTAAAAGGAAGGGAGGCTTCCTGGTGGAGGAAAGAAACAAGGAAACCAAGAAAGCCCTCACCCCAACTGAAAATGCTATTCTGGAAGGGAGGTCATGCCAGGCAAACTTACCAGTGACCTAGAAGGCCTGAGAAGAGCTTCTTCCCCGTACCCGAGAGATGCCTCCTCCTTCCCTATCTTCCAAGCTGTGGACGGTCCCATCTACCCTGCGTCACACTCACCTGGACAGAGGCCCAGTGGATGCTGTCTCTCCTCTATCCAGGGCTCTTCCCCTTGCTCCAGCTGAGAAATGAGTTTTGGTCTGGAAAATGGAATTTCTGCTCATGGGGAAAAACAACAACAACAAGAAGGAGATTCTTGGTTATGGGCTCAAGGGGCCATTTCTTAACTCAGAGCCAAAATGCGTAGGGAAACTCAAAGGGCGATACAGGACCCATAATTGTGAACTCTCCTCAGAAGAGCTGAGTAAGCAAAGGTGACTCCGGTCAGGAAAACAGCATATTAACACTTGGTGAAGGAAAATCACCTAGGTTTCAAACAAGATAAAGCAAAAAGAGAGCCCCAGCCTTGAGAAAGAGGCGTGGAAATGCAATGCTAAAGGCAACATGAGTAAATCTACCTGTTTTCAATTCCACTAAATCCAGATTTCCGCTGAGGGAGGGGGGGATTATGGTTTCTAAGCCCAACCCTAGAACAAAGCTGCTTCATGGGTAGCCTTTCCTCGTGATATGTAGAAAACACTCTGTGGGGCAGATTTTAAGTGCTAAGGGAAACCATCCTTACCTAGTGAGACCAGGTGATTGTAGGTCTCCAGCATCACTTCCCTGTGCAGAGTCCTCTGAGCTGGGCTCAGCAACCTCCACTCCTCCTGGGTGAAGTCCACAGCCACATCCCTGAATGCCACGAATGCCTTTAACACAAAACACACCACTGTTCATCTGGGAGTGGCCTTGCTCGCAGCTCAGGATAAGCAATCAAAAGGCTTCCCTGTGGGAGGTAGATATTTCTAAACCCTACTTTGGATTGTGAATGAAGGGTAGCAGAATATGCCACTCCAATTTATGCCATTTTGGCATAGGGATTATTTTGGGCTGAAGGCATTGAGAAGAAGCAGACACAAGAAAAGTTCTCTGCTCTCCCCCCATCTGCCTAAGAGCAGAACATAAATTTGTGAAAGTATCTCCCCTCCCGGCTCTACCGGGAAGAACAGAAGTCAATCTCTGGAAACTCTAGACCCTTATCAGCCAGGAGATGGCACCAAAGGAATTCACACAACTAACCTTACTAACTACCCCTTATCTTCCACCACAATTTGTTGTCCTCAAAACTCAAAATGTTTTTCCTTTGTCTTGTCACTTCTCTAAAAAGTTATTGTCCTTTTGTTAAGATGCTGTATGAGCCCAAGTTCTAACCACCCCTTTGAGTTATTCATCACTGAGTGCTCCCATGTGTATCTGTGTTAATAAACTTGTTTGCTTTTCTGTCTTTTGTTGGTCTAATTTATAAGGCCCCAGCCAATGAACCCAAAATAGGTAGAGGAAAAATGAATTTTTTTTCTTCCCCTACATGACCTTAGCGCCAAGCATTCAAAGACCATTATTCTCCTTTAACCAGCTAGCATCATTTATGCACCTATTACATTCTAGGCTAGCTGCTACCAGGGATGAAAGCAAAACACAAGTCCCTTCACATTGGAAGCTTTAAATCTTGGCACGGAGAAGAGGAAGACATCACACACATGAAGTTAAACAGTAAAAAAAAAATCGTCTTACTGAGCTTGAAGAACAGAGACTAATTGGTCTAAGCATTTATGCTCTACCTACTTGAAGCCACTGAGTCTCTGGGGGGTAAGTACCCACCAATATGTATACTTTGTAGCAGGACCCATTCCTCCCCCTGCTCACACTCCAGCTGCCGTGATCCTGCCTGAAGAGTGCAAGTGTGTGGTTGGAAAGACTATGGACTCAAATCACACTATCCCCAACTAGAGTACCCTTCAGCAAATTAGCTAACTCTCAGCATTTCTGTTTCTTCTGTGAACCAAGAAAACACAGCATTTATCTCACAGGACTGTGCTGAGGATCAGAGAAGTTGGTAAATGTAAGGATTCAAGACAAAGGACTGTTGCACACAGTAAGTGCTCAGGGAGGACTTCCCTAGCTGTTCTAGAATCCTTATTTTCACTCAGGTTCTTTTTCCCCTCTGCTGCTTTAATGTACCCCCTTAACTCTAGATAATGTGTTACTCATTTTTATTTTCTGACTGCCTACTAGGCTGAAAGTTCTATATGCCTTGTTCACTGCTATTGCCCTGGTGCCCAAAGCAGAGCCTGCAAACACTAAGCAGTCAAATATTTTTAGATGACTGAATGTGCACTTACTATTATTATTATTCCCCTAACAAAGTTTCAAATGCCCTTCTGCTACCTCGAAAGCTATACTTTGGAGAGTGGGAATATAAAATCGTCCTTGGATGAAAGTTTTGGTGAGGTGTCTTGGTGTGGAGGTGTGCAGAAACCAAGCCCCAAGGAGCCTAGGATCCAGTTCGGGGATTCTTCCTAGCCCATCAGTTTTTTTGTCTTTTAAAAGAGAACATAATCTGGGGCGCCTGGATGGCTCAATCAGTTGAGTGTCCAGCTCTTGGTTTTGGCTCAGGTCATGATCTCAGGGTTGTGAGATCAGGCCCCACGTCAAGCCCCACATCAGGTTCTGTGCTTGGTGGGGAGTCTACTTGGGACTCTCTCTCTCTCCCTCTGCCCCTCCTCCCCTTGCACATTCTCCCTCTCTCTAAAATAAATAACCTTTTTTTTTTTTTTTAAGATTTTAAAAGAGGACACATTCTGCAGTCCATAGATAGGGTTAGTTTGAGCCATACACAACATTTTCTTTATATCACTTATATGTTGGATGATTCCACATGAAAATATCAACTTATGAGTCCTGTTGAAAAAATCCATAAATCTGACCACTCTGGGCTTTGCATTGCTGCAGGGCCACAGATGGCTGAAGGTGACCCACACTATGGGTCCATTAGCCTACCCATATTATTGGCAGATTGCTACAACTCCTACCTTACTTGTTTCATTTAGCTCCCTGCTTGGTCCCTTTGGTGATTTGATTTTGCATCCCTTCTCAGAACACCATCCCCCTTAAGGGATGACACTGTGTCTCCCAAACTAATTCTATGCCGTGCCCTCTCAGGGGACGCTCCCCTAAATTTTCTGTTCCCTATCAGCACAACTGTTCCGCACTGGCTGTGGAATGGCCTGAAAACAGGACCCCCCTGCCCCCCCACCTTTCGTAATAGCAATCCCAGAAGCCAGCCCTCCATCAAAGTAATTAATTAAATATAAAGCACAGCCAGGATGAGTGAGAACTATGGTTCTTACCCCTCATCTCTAGCTGTACTTTAGAACTAACTGTGGTGTTTTAAAGTATGGACTCCTGGGTCTCTCCACAAATGGATAAAATCAGACTCTCTGGGGATAGGGCTTTTATACTTTTAAAGGCTCCTAAGTATAGTCATGGTTTAAAATCAGTAGGTCAGAGGAATCTCAAGAGGGAGAGGTCACTGTAGGATGGAGAGATCACAGCAGGTTTTATGAAAGGAAGGTATGATCTTGGTCGTAAAGGGCAGGGAGGATTTTGAAGGATTAAGGAGAAATAACAGGGGTGGGCCCTCCAGATAAGACATCTGGGATGGGAGGGAATAAGGAATGAAAAGTGGCTAGCTGGAAAAGAGAGCAGGCCGGTCATAGCAGACTACAGAGGGTTCGAAAGGCCAAAGGAATATAAAATCCTATCCTCTACTGTGCATTGAAGGTAATATATGAGTAATACCCTCGATGAGTACACGAGTGTACATGATGAGTAGATGAGTATACATGTGGATAGACAGGTGGTAACGCACGTGTAGCAAAATATTCATTGTTAAATCTAGGTGGTGGGTATGTGAGTCAATGTTAAGGTATATTTTTTTCTGTAGATTTGAAACTTTTCATAATTAAATATTGAAAAGACTATTCATTCATTCAGATATCTGCCTAGCCCCGGCAGTGATTTGATTTTTAAAACCCCTTCTTAGAATGAACACACACACAAACACACACACACAAATACCTAGAAAATCTCTGACAAAGAAGCTACACTGCAGACCAACCTACATTCTTTCAAGAAGTTTAACACAACTGGTATTCCTACAGCCCTGGAAAAATTCATGGTTTCTTTGTCTGAGAGCCACACATGTAGGGGGGTATGGAAACACTAAATGGATGACTCTCTATGACCCATTCGAAACCTCTCTCACTGAGGAGCAACTCAGCTAGCAGCTGGGGGCACTAAATCCAACTCAAGGGGAGGCATGACTGGCAAAAAAGTAACCTATCCCTTTGTCAGCTGAAGAATGGATTGGTGGCTGATGAGAACCAACAAGACACAGTAGCCTGCTGCTGGATCCTAGCAGAAGACTTCTACATTTTTAAGATGGAGTAATGCGGAACCAATACTTTGCCTAAAGTTCATAAACATGGGCACAAATCACCCAAAAGAGGCAGCAGAGTTCAGTGCACTGGCTTTAAGTGTGGTCCCTGAACCTACAGCAAGAGCATCCCTTAGGAACTTGTTAGAAATACAAATTCTCACGCCCTAGCCCAGAACCACTGAATCAGCATGCGGGACCCAGCAATCTGTTTTAACAAGGCTTCTCAGTGATTCTGATTGACAGAAAAGTCTGAGAAATGCTCAGGGGCTAAAAGCACACTCTGGAGACAGACTGTGTTCAAATAAGAGCCCTCCTTCTCCCACAACTTGGCATCAGTAACTTGACATTTCTGTGTCTCAATTTTCTAAAAATGGGTATTATAATATGACTTACCTTTTAGGGTTGTCGTGAGACTTAAAGTTGCTAATAAGCAACATCCTACGGCTGTGAGGGGAACTAGCCTGATGAGGCTCACACTGTCAACAGCGTCAAGTGGAGGAATCAAAGAACCCCAGTCTTTGATAAGCTTATGAAGGGAGAGGACCAACCCCATAGTGTATCCTGGCTCTGGACTTTCTTTCATGTGGGCTCAGTTATTGTTTAGAACAGCCCAAGTGGGGCTTCCTGTTGCCTGCAGCCAAAAGGTATCCTATCTTGTAGCAATCCCCCGCCCCCTCCGCCATGAATCATGCTTCTCTTTTTCTACCCTTTATGCATTTTCCTCCTATACTAATGCTAGGCTTGGCCGTGGGACATACTTTAGCCAATGGGACATCGGCAAACATGATGCAAGCAAAGGTTTGGAAGGCATTTGGGTTTGGGGCTGGCCTTGTTTCTTTCTGTGCAGTCAACCTTGAGGCTGCCATGTAAATAAATTGAGCTTGCCTGCTGACGAGGCCACACAGAGAACCAAGAACTGAGGTACCTCAGAGCCAACCAGCCTGTCAACCACCAGATATGTAAGGCCATCCAGCTCCAGCTGAGCAGCTAGCGGACTACAGCCAAAAAGTGAGCCCTGGTAAATCAAGAGAAGAACCACTCTGCTGTGCCAAGCCTAACTGCTGACCCACAGAATTGTGAACGAATAAATGATTGTGTTTTAAGCCGAACTGGTAGACAGAAATGAAGTGCCATCACAATTACCCAAAACACGTGGCATTAGCTGTGGGAACAGGAACAGTGGAGGTTATCAGCACCAGTGGGAAAAGTAGTAGACAAACTGTTAGTGGGGGCTAGAAAAGCGGTTAAGGAAACCACTAGGGCAGCCTGAGAAAGGCCATGCCTTTTACGTGCTAGCAACACTGTCGCCTGTACTCAACTTGGAAAACAGAAAAAAATACCGAATGATTTCAGATCTGGCTAACGAGATCTCCAGGAACCCTGTTAAAGGCTTCAGTTGGATGCCTCTAGCCACATATGAGAACTTATAGAAAGAGAAAAGCTAAGGCGCCTGGGTGGCTCAGCTGGTTGAGTGTGTCTGCCTTCAGCTCAGGTCATGATCCCAGAGTCCTAGGATGGAGTCCTGCATCCGGCTCCCTCTACCCTTCCCCCCTGCTCGTGATCTCTCTCTCACTCACTCTCTCTCAAATTAATAAATATTTATTTTTATTTTTATTTTTTTTAAGATTTTTATTTATTTATTTGAGAGAGAGAATGAGATAGAGAGAGAGCATGAGAGGGGGGAGGGTCCGAGGGAGAAGCAGACTCCCTGCTGAGCAGGGAGTCCGATGCGGGACTCGATCCCAGGACTCCAGGATCATGACCTGAGCCGAAGGCAGTCGCCCAACCAACTGAGCCACTCAGGCGCCCTAAAATATTTTTTTAAAAAAGAGAAGAGCTAAAGAAGCAACTGAGCAGTTTGTAAGCATCATTTAGGGGAAATAGAGACACATGGGGAAAAAAAAACCTTAACCAACTAGCTTGTTATTGTCATGCACGGATGGTCATCCCGTCCCAGTCAAACTGCCAGCAGACTACAGCGACATGAGCAAGCCCAGGTGAAGCCTCCCAAACACCCATCTATGCCTGGCTCAAAATCCTGACCTCTCAAACTGTGTGCTAATAAATTACTTTGTTTTAAGTCAATAAGCTTTGGGATGGTTTGTTATGCAGCAAGGGCTAACTGATATACTGATAAAGGAATGTCATGTTAGATGAAAATTACTTTACAGCTAATATCATCCTTGACTTGCTAGGATGCTCATGCTGACAGAAACTCCTTAGGTTTGGGGGCACCTGGGTGGCTCAGTTTAAAAAAAAAAAAAAGAAACTCCTTAGATTTGGCAAGCATTAGAGTCAGTCCTCCCATCTTTCTCTCACTCCTGAGCCTGAAAAAAGGATAGATTCCTCTGAATGACTAATAAAACACTTATTTTTCTTCCTTCCTCCAGCCAACCTCCTAAAAAATGAATTAATGTAAGTTAAAGGTGTATATGAGATGACTCCACTGTGTTGGTAATAAACACACGTTCAGAATTAATAGTCAGAACATGTCAGAAACAGGACAACACATTTGAAATGAGGAGTGTCCTGGGGTGCCTGGGTGGGTCAGTCGGTTAAGCATCCAACTCTTGGTTTCGGCTCAGGTATGATCTCAGGGTCATGAGATCGAGCCCCTAGTTCAGCTCCACACTCAGCAGGGAGTCTGCTTGAAGATTCTCTCTCTCTGCTCCTCCCCCTTCGCATGCTCTCTCTCTCTCTCTCTAATAAATAAATCTGAAATGAGGAGTGTTCTGAATACCTAAGACACTGTTGTGAGCCACTGAAGGAGGACTTCTGAACAGAAGAGTGATGTTACTGTAATATTTGGGGAAAATGAGGATGACAGAAACATGCTGCGTAGCAAAGGACCATATCAACACGTAGAAACCAACCAGGACACTATTGTAAACATTCATGTGAGAAAAGAAAAAGATCTGCACTGGCAGGTCTACCCTGGGGATGTAAAACTGCACAGTATAACAATAAAAACAAAACAAGAAAACTGAAAAACATAAAGCAGACATCATGATGGAAGAAGGGGGCCTCAAAAACAGAAGAAATAATCAAAGCGATCAAATGTTTTAGAACAGGCAGAGTTCCAAAGCTCCAACTGGTGTGAGTCCCCACTGCTTTGAAATGGTCATTTCAACTCACCTTACCATATTTTTGTTGTGAGAATAAATACAAACCTATAAAAGAATTTCATGCACAAAACTGATCACAGAAGCAAAATTTACAATAATTAAAATACTGGGACTAAGTTAAATGCTCCCCCAAATTGGAAGGGACCCTCTTGTACTGTTGGTGGGAATGCAAGCTGGTGCAACCACTGTGGAAGACACTATGGAGGTTCCTCAAAAAGTTAAAAATAGGGGTGCCTGGGTGGCTCAGTCTGTTAAGAGTCTGCCTTCAGCTCAGGTCATGATCCCAGGGTCCTGGGACTGAGCCCCACACTGGGCTCCCTGCTCGGTGGGGGGTTTGCTTCTCCCTCTGCCTCTCCCCCCACTCCTGCTCTCTCTCAAATTAAAAAAAAAAAAAAGTTAAAAATAGAACTACCCTATGATCCAGCAATCACACTACTGGGTATTTAGCCAACAATACAAAAATACCAATTCAAAGGGATACTATGTTTATAGCAGCATTATTTACAATAGCCAAATTACGGAAGCAGCCCAAGTGTCCATCAACAGATGAATGGATAAAGAAGATGTGATATATATATATAATGAAATATTATTCAGCCATAAAAAAGAATGAAATGCTGCCATTTGCAACAACACGAATAGAACTAGGGAGTATAATGCTAAGCAAAATAAGTCAATCAGAGAAAGATAAATACTATATGATTTCACTCAAGTTTGGAAATTAAGAAACAAAACAAATGAGCAAAAGAAAAAAGAGAGAGAGACAAACCAAGAAACAGACTCTTAATTATAGAGAACAAACTGATGATTACCAGAGGGGAGGTGTGGGGGCAGGGAATGGGTGAAATAGGTGATGGGGATTGAAGAGATTAAGGAGTGCGCTTGTGATGAGCACTGGGTGATGTATGGAAGTGTTGAATCTCTATATTGCACACCTGAAATTAATACAACACCGTATGTTAACTACACTGCAATTAAAAAAATAATAAAAATGATCCCCTCCAAAGTGGAAAGTAGTGGATGGGTTCATCCATTTCATGCAATATTGTAGAAATCACTTCCAGTGGGTTAAGTGTTGGCTATTTCTCCACCTATAAAATATGGGTCTGGGTAGATACACTGGCACGATCTTTAATATACTGATTTTATCGCCTTTTCCGTCTGAGCTGCCGACATGCCATCCAGACTGAGGAAGACCCGGAAACTTCGGGGCCACGTGAGCCACGGCCGCATCGGCAAGCACCGGAAGCACCCAGGAGGCCGGGGTAATGCTGGTGGCATGCATTACCACAGGATCAACTTCGACAAATATCACCCAGGATACTTTGGAAAAGTTGGTATGAGACATTACCACTTAAAGAGGAACCAGAGCTTCTGCCCAACTGTCAACCTTGATAAACTGTGGACCTTGGTCAGTGAGCAGACACGGGTAAATGCTGCCAAAAACAAGACTGGAGCTGCTCCTATCATTGATGTGGTGCGATCGGGCTACTACAAAGTTTTGGGAAAGGGAAAACTCCCAAAACAGCCTGTCATCGTGAAGGCCAAATTCTTCAGTAGAAGAGCAGAGGAGAAGATTAAGGGTGTCGGGGGCGCCTGCGTTCTAGTAGCTTGAAGCCACATTTGAGGGCGTTCATTAAATGCTAACAAGTGCTTTTCAAAAAAAAAAAATACTGATTTTATCATTAAGCTCTGTCAAAATGTGTGTGAGTGTGTGTGTGTGTGTGCGTGAGTGTAAAATGAAACAAAATCCCAATGGTAACAGAATCCCAAAATAAAATGGAAGACCTGTAAGTGTGCAGGCTGTGCCTTTACACATTACTGACTGTCATCCATCAAGTATTCTTTATACAGCAGACAGCAAATTTGTTCAATGGAGTCAGTGAAAAAATGCTAAGGATTAGTAACATCATGTGCCTGCCAGCCCATCTCATTTGTTACAAATTTTACTCTATTCTCTCAGGCAAAGGTCCCTGCCAGTGACCTAATATAGAACTGTGTATTTGTTTAAATTGGTTTGTATAATTCAGATGTCATGCATATCAGAGTACCTGGATAGTCTACCCAGACCCCCTGAAATATGTAGTTAATTAATATTTTGTGTGTATTTTCTTCACTACTCATTATGTTAATATATATGTAATTATATACCACTCCTCCAGGAACAGGCGTGAACTTTGCCCAATACCAACAAGGCAGCCTGCAGCGCAAGAAAAAGGAACAGATCCATCCTGTTGGCAGCCAACATGTAATTTGATGAAAATTCTCACCTCTTTTTTGGCTTTCAGGAGCCCCGTGGCCATTTTCCTGGTCTCCTGAATGCTGTCCTTGGAGAAGGGGAAGGTCTCAGAAGATAGACCTGGGGTTGTGAAAAGAAACGAGAGCGTGCCTAGATGGAAAAGCCCCTCTCCACCAGTCAAGGCGGGGTCGGCTCCGGAGCCCCACACCTGGGGGTTCAGTGTTACAGAAATCACCAGCACAACCCAATTCCCATCCAGAGCCCTGGGAAAAGGGTTCAAAGTGACCGAGCACCCTCAAATTCAGCCCTAAGCTCTGGCCACGGAGTGGAGCCCATGTCCCCCTGCAAAGGAGTAAGTGTCTCCCTCTAACTCTCTGGGCTGGAATGAAAAGATAACGGCCTGGAATGCCTATGGAAGAGCGCCCGAGTTCAGAGGTAGCCTGTGTCCCGACGAGTAAAACAGGGACAAGCAGAGGGACGTGCTGACTGGACGAGGCAATGACTACAGGGCACTCACGTGACGCGGAGTGCACGTTGCCAATCCTGAGGCTGAGGCTCGGGAACCAAGCACAGAAGTCTGGGAACGACCGAATAGGGAGGCCTACCCCGCCGCCTACCAGCGAGTGGGCGGGACCCACCAACCGGAAGTGCTCCGGCTACGTAAACTCCTCAGCAAGGAGAACGCCAGGGACAGCGGAAGTGGCAGCGCGGGCCTCTGGAGAGTGTAGTCTTTGGGATGGAGAGGTGGTGGGCGAGCAGGCTTCGCCAACCGCCGGGTGACTCTGACATCTGCACCTCTCATGCAACGAAGTTTAGGAGCTCACGTTAAGATGCCCAGACCGCAAGGTGCACATGTTTCTTCTCCGAGGGCCAGTGAGATCCCGCGGACCACGAGAGAGTCGCAGAAATGCCCGAAGATTCTAGAAAATGTGGTCCTGGCGCCCCGCCGGTGTTACGGAGGCAGGTGGACAGACGGTGCGCGCTGACCTTCAGCGGCACGGGTGAGTTGGGGTAACCCACGCCAAGGCTCCGCACTGTGTGCCCTTCCAGGAGCAGAAACCAGGGTCCGGAATGGGGCGAGTGGGCGCAGCTCAGGGCAAAGATCTTGCGGAACGAAGCAGTGGAGTGACGCTCTGTTGGGACTCCGGGATAGGAGCGACACCGGCCTTGGTGCGCCAATCCGCACAGGGAACGCCAAGGCTATTTTCTAGGAGAGCGGGATTGGCTTGGGCTAACTCCCGGGGTATTGGTGGATGGCTCTAGTCCTGTGTCCCTGGGATATTGGTGGGTGGGGAGGCGGGACTTGAGACCAAGAGCAAAAGGCCCCCTGGTGGTAGAAGTAGTCGTGTGGTGAGGAACCGTGGCTTGATCTAGAAATCCCTGGGTTTTTTATTGGAAGCTAGGTGCCACTTAGGGGAAATTTACCGGAGTTGTGGTTGGGAGGTGGGGGTATGGGGTGTGAAGAGGAAGCAGAACTTGACAGTTTTGTTCATAATGAATTTTTTTGCATTAATTTTGATTTTCAAAGATACCACCTTAAAATATTTATCTTGATTACTGAGTTTTTATGGTGCCCCCTTATATTTTGCCCCCAGAGTGCCGGCTATAGGGAAAGGCATGAAGAGATCTTACACTATATGAACTTCATTGGCACCTATTGGCCTGTAGTCTTGATAGGAAGTGAGGGCTCGGCTTCTGGGCTTATTAAGTAGCCAGAAAGAGGCCTTTGGGGCTATGAAGAGCACACATGAAATGGAAGGACTGAAAGCTTTAGAGAAGGGATTGGGGTGCAGGGGGTGGGAGGTGGGATCCTGAGATAATCCAGATCCCTATGTGTAGACATGTTGACACAGTCAGTGAAGAGAGACCCAAGCTGATAGATTACCTGTAATAAGTGAAACATAATATAACAACAGGTCAGGTGATGATGTGACTCAGCGAACTTACTCCCCTTTTTTTCCTTCAGGGAAGGAAAAGGGGCTGGAGATTGAATCAATCAATCACTTGTTCATGCCTGTGTAACGAAGCCTCCATAAAAAAACAAAAAGATGGGAGTTTGGAGAGCTTCCAGGTTGATGAAGACTCGGGGAGAGTGGTGCGCTCAGCATGAAAGCTCTGTGACCCTTCCCCATACCTTGCCCTATGCATCTCTTCCATGTGGCTGTTCCTATATTATCCTTCTATAATAAAATGGTAATCTGGTAAGTAAAATATTTCTCTAAATTCTGTGACAATTTAGCCTGAAAGTAATCTATGAATTAGAAATTAAGGCAGAAAACAAAGGACCTATTAATCACATTTCAGGTAAGAAAACTAACATAAAAGTAGGATATGAGAAAGGGAAGAAATAATCATGAGGGTGGGGTTGGGGCACTTATGGGGATGCAGGAGGCAGGAAGAAGTGCAGTTTGTGCATAAAATCATTACAGAGAGACAGTCTTTGGAGAGGTGTGTGCACAAGGATCGTGGCTAGATTGGAAGATGACAGATATCCCGAAAGGTATATTCAGGGGTTGACACTGAATAAAAAACGAGAGTCAAGTGTAGAGACTTTCCCATCCTGTGCACAGATGGGAGGAGAGCATGGATAACATCAGTAGGTGATGTGCAAATGGGGAGTAGACAAATGTGGAGTAAATAAGCACAGCAAATAGCCCCTCAAGAGGGAGATGAGGAAAATAAGCACAATCCTATCCTCAGAAAGACACACAGCAGTTAAATCTCATGTGGAAACTCAGGTTCAAGGGTAAGAGATGGCTGCCCACACCTCTGCTATGTCACCTGCAGCCACAGGGTGGTGGGCAACGCCTTCTTGCTCCAAGAGTTGGCCACAGAAGGCAGAGCAGGTCCTGTCGACCTCTGATAGTCGTGGACCTGGGGCGGCGAAGGAACGGAGAAAAGACACGACAGTAAAGCGAGGTACAGGGGACCCCGAGCAATCAGCCCGAGGTGCCGAGGTTTATTTTCCATCATCTTATATACCTTCTACAGCGATACAGATCTATAATGATTTTTAACAATACAACAGTACAGATCAATAATGATTTACAGCAATGACTTAGGTTATTGAGAATCTTTCAGGCAAGATACCAGCACACAATGCGCAGTGTTATTACGTATGATCTCTAAGGCAAGATGTGAGGACAGGGTGCTCAATGTACTATGTATGATTTCTGAAGCAGGATATGTGAACAGCGTATAAAATGCAAAAACAGGAAGGGGAGTGCACAGCGGGCTTTTCACAGCTGGCTTCCTTTTAGCAAAATAACTTTTACTGTGTACATTGGAACAAACCACGCACGTCCTTAGGGCAAATTCGCTCTGATCCTTCCAGGCTATTTAACCTCATAATCTCGAGTTTTCTCAGAGATTTCGGAGTCTGAATGAACATGCACCAGTGGTCGCCGTGGTGTTCTGTGTCCCACAAGGTCCCACACTGAAGCTCCAGAAGGGAGGAGGTTCCACAGTGAGAGAAAAACACAAAGTAAACATAGTATCTGTATATTTTTATAATAAAATATTTCATATACATTCAAGTAGAGATGGGTACAGTGACAGATAATAAGGTAGAGGAATCAGATAGACACCACAGAGATGTAATAACAGATAAATGATATGTAAGGGAGTTTATCCACATATGCAGACTTCATATGTTCACGTAAATACTTGTATTTGTGCATCATTCAGTAGAGATGTTTACACAGACTGCACTCACGTTGTGAAGTCAAGAGGAGATGAAGTAAAAACAAAGCAGTTATCGAGTATCAGTCTGTTTTTTTTAAGATGTTATTTATTTATTTGAGAGAGAGAGACATAGCGAGAGAGAGAACACCAGCAGGGGGAGTGGGAGAGGGAGAAGCAGGCTCCCCGCCGAGCAGGGAGCCGATGCAGGGCTCGATCCCAGGACCCGGAGATCATGACCTGAGCTGAAGGCAGACGCCCAACGACTGAGCCACCCAGGCGCCCCGAGTATCAGTCTGTCTTGTGAGACACACACAAACACAGCTCCTCGCCTCCCTTCTGAACACCGCTACTGCCTGCAGCAGGTGGCAATTCTAGCCCTGGCCACTTCTCTCACAGTGTCAGAGACATGGAAGTACATACCACAAAACTCACTAGAAACAAAAGCCAGGAAGTGCAGAGGCTGTGGAAAACGGACTTCAAGTAGGAGGGATTAGAAAGTCCAGGAGAGGGATTCCAGAGAGGATCCAGATGCCTGCACAAAGGCCAGGCAGTGAGCAGACCCAGGTGTCTGTGACTAAGTTAGCATGAACTCAAACATCGTCTGATACAATGCTTCTCAAAAGCTGCTGCAACAGACCCACCTGGGGGGCTTAGTAAACACAGATTGCTGGGCCTCACCCTGAGTTTCTAATTCAGTGCCTGTGTGGCGCCTGGGTATGTGCATTTCTAATATGTTTCCAGGTAACAGTGATGCTGCTCATCCAAGGAGCACACTAGGCTCTACTCTAACACCAGGTCAGGGGCAGGTACTAAAGAGCAAAGCAGCAGCAGAAGGGACTTGAAACCTGCCTGTAGAGGCTTCTCTGGAAACTCCTCAAACATAAAAACCTCCAAGATGTTGCAAGAACATCGACAGCATCATGTCTCCAAATAAAAGGTACCACTCAGGAAGTGCTTGGCCAGGTAGTGACAGGCCCAACCACTGGACCCATGTAAACCTTCCAGAAAACCTGGGACCCCGGCACTCTGAGAACCCCTACTTTCTACCCTCCCTCACTGAGATCTGACACCCTGTTTCCTGATAACATTCCATTATAGCACAGGAAGGAATGTCACTGATATGCCCACTTTTATGGACTTTCCTAGATAAAAATAACCACTCGAGTAGAAATTTTTTTAAAATAAATGTTTATTTTTCATATAAAAGAGCACAAAATTTTACATCAGTTTAATGGAAACCCTAAAATACATAGAAAAGATATAAAAATAATGATAAAAATAGTCAACGAGGCAAAGCAATACTTAAGAGATCTTATATCCTAAAATACATATATAGCTATCTATGCTATTTTAAAAATCAAGGCAGAAACAAAAGGGGTGCTACATACCTCTAAATTTATGCATTCCAATTTTCCAGTTTAACTCTAAAATTAATCAAGATCTGTCATGAAAAAAATGGGGAAAGTGTCTAACTCAACTGATGGGACAAAGAAAATAATCATTGGTAAGTAACTGCAAATAAATACCTAACCAAGACAAAAAACCATGGCACCTCTTCTGGGGAAAGGCTGAAATGGGGGATAGAGGAAAATACTGTGACCCTCAAAGGAAAATAAGACAGAAGAGATCAGGCCAGAATATTAAGGAATTGGAAATGAGTCTCCATATCGGAAAAGGAACACAACAAACAGCAAGAGGAAAGACAAGAGGCAAAAGTCACCGACTCCAGGGGTGGGGAGGTCCATGAGAATGAAGGAGGCAGGAAGAGAGGTGGAGTGTGTACATAAAATCATTCCCTAGAGCTGTGCTGTCCAATGACGCAGCCACTCATCACATGTGGCTACTGAGCACTAGAAACATGGCTAGTTTGAACTGAGAAATGGTGTAGATAGAAAATACACTCCAGCGGCGCCTGGTGGCTCAGTCGGTTAAGCATCTGCTTTCCGCTCAGGTCGTGATCCCAGGGTCCTGGGATCGAGCCCCGCATCGGGCTCCCTGCTCCGCAGGGAGCCTGCTTCTCCCTCTCCCACTCTCTCTGCTTGTGTTCCCTTTCTCGCTGTCTCTCTCTGTCAAATAAATAAATAAAATCTTAAAAAAAACTATCCCAATCACAGACCCGCAAGCTGAAGAATTTTAAACTGTTAAGCGTCACTGTCTTGATTATCACCATGACATGAGATCAAAAAATCAAATCAGCACATGCCATATAGACTGGATGTCTCATCTGAAATAGATATATGCTGTGCATGGAGAAGCACTGAACTTATCCAGGGGGCAGCATGCCAGGAGGTGCCACACATGTATCTGGGTGTGCATTTGAATGGAGTGCTCAAACTCTCATCCGCACAGCTCCGCTGTCCTTCACTGGCACTGCAGGGGTGGAACTAGGAGGGGAATCCACATCCGGTGATACCATGGGGAAAGAGACACTTTGGGATTTTGCCCTGATTTCTGAGGGGTATTTTCTCTTCTCCCTCTGGGTTGTATTTTCTTGCTGTCCGCCTGTCTACCATTTTGCCACCCCAAACTGTAGCCCAACTCATCTCCTCAGCGTGAATGTTGAGAGTTTAGACTTACCTCTTTAATCTCTACAAGATTTGCCCAAAATTCAGACTTAAAAGAATAAAAACAAGTTTGCTTGAGAAAGTTCAGCCTCCCCCTTCTTAGGGGAACCCTTAAAGAAACATCAGCCCAGTGTCTCTCCATCTCTGCTCAACAACTCCTTGTGACCTCTCCTTCAGGAGCAGAAGGCAAATTCTTACCTAGGCCCACCTGCCTCCACGAACTGTAACACAGGACCGACACACAGAGATCAATAACTCAATATAATTTAACATAATACAAAGTCAGGAAGGGATGCCCATCATGAAATGTTTAAGCAATAAAGCTGCAGTGACGGGGAGGGACGGGAAATAGTACAGGACTCTAGGGATGGGCTGGGAGTGAGTCCTGATAAACTCTACATCCTGGTAGAGGTAGGGTGCAGGCAATCAGACTCTGAAGAGAAAGGTAAGCCAAAATTCTATCTATGCAAACACACACAATTAAGATCACATCAGATAGAGTCAGGTGGGTTAGGAATGACAGAAAGCAAAGGAAACAATTGAAAATGTGAAGGTTTCTCCATAAACCGTTAGGAGGGTAAATGCCAGACACACCTCCAGCATGTGTTTATAGTAGTATTTCTTCAATTAACAAGGCAAAGTTTGGAGCAGCAAGGAGAGATGGAGGCCAGGCACTTCCTCTGGATCATCAATGTGAACCTGGCAGCAAGCCACTCTGGATACTACCATTTTCCCCATGACGAATCAAAGCCACAGTGAGTCTCATTGGTGGGTTCAAGGTCAGAGAGCTAATAAAGGCTGCCATCTGGGATCTGAATGAGGCTGTTGGCCTCCCAGGCCTGTTCCTGATGCTCAATGACTAAAAATCAATCTCACTTAGTGATAAGTACAAGTGGGGCGCCTGGGTGGCTCAATCGTTAAGCGGCTGCCTTTGGCTCAGGTCATGACCCCAAGGTCCTGGGATTGAGTCCTGCATCAGGCTCCCTGCTCTGCAGGAAGCCTGCTTCTCCCTCTGCCACTCCCCCTGCTTGTGTTCCTCTCTGGCTCTCTGTCATATAAATAAAAACTTTTTTTTTTTAAAGTACAAAGTATCTCTCCAAATCCCTCAAGTTATTCTTTTCTGTTAGTATTTGTTCTGTGAGCTAGACAAGGCAGAAGAAAAGGGAGAAAATGAAAACTCAGGAAAGTAAACACACTTCTAAACTGATGCATGGTCAAAGAAGAAAATGCAACATACCCAAGGATAAAATTGCATTTGGCATAGGGACCTAAGCCTGTATGAAGCCTCTCATCCAAAGCTATGAAATAAATCTTACAAAAATAAGAGATCCACTCACTGAGTAACATTTTAAAGGATCTGGGAAGGTAGCGCTATTATCTATGACTAAAAGAGTCAAACCAGGGTTATAGTTTTTAAACAAAACAAAAATTCCTAAACCTCCTTAACTGGCTGTTCCTTTTACAAGAACCACGTACGTCTGTCAAAAAAATAAAGAAATTGGGGAATTATTACTAATAGTAAGGTACCAAAGTTAGGAACACATTTTCCCTTAAGAGAAAAAAAATCCCGGGGCGCCTGGGTGGCTCAGTCCTTAAGCAGCTGCCTTCAGCTCAGGTCATGATCCCAGGGTCCTGGGATTGAGCCCGGTATCCGGCTCCCTGCTCTGCGGGAAGCCTGCTTTCTCCCTCTCCCACTCCCCCTGCTTGTGTTTCCTCTCTCGCGGTGTCTCTGTCAAATAAATAAATAAAATCTTAAAAAAAAAAAAACCAAAGTAACTTGCTATGCCTTTCACAGCAATTTCTCAAAATAAATTTTTATGAAGCCTAGGACAATCAAAACAAAAGTTGGTTTTATTAACAACATAAAATCCCCAAAGCCACTGTAACTGATTGTCCTTATCACAGACATTCCACTAAATAATACAGCTAACAAGAATGGGATTTTTAAAAGGCTGGGGCCCTATAGTATAAATACACTCTTAACCAGGAATTTACTCATTTACTAAACCTGAATCCATTGGCCAACCCTCCCCGCGGAAGGTGCTGCAAAAAACACCTGCCAACGGGCGCCTGGGTGGCTCAATCGGTTAAGCATCTGCCTTTGGCTCAGGTCATGATCTCTGGGTCCTGGGATTGAGCCCCACAACGGGCTCTCCGCTCAGTCGGGGGGCTGCTTCTCTTTCTCCCTGTGCCTGCCGCTCCCCCTCTTTGTGCGGGCTCTCTGTCAAATAAATAAGTAAAACCTTAAAAAAAAAAAAAAAAAAAACCCTACCAAAAAATAAAAGGGAGTTTTACCCAGGGGGGGTGGAAAATGCCTGCTTTTTACCTTTAATACCAAGACCCTGCCAGTCGGACGTCAGAAACCCTGTGGATCAGCCTCTGCGCGGGCGCCCCCCCAGTCCGGCTGGAAACCAGAAAGAGCTGGAGGTTTAACCGCTTGGGTTTCCAGCCCGAGTCCCGACTCGCGCCGTCGCGACAGCCGAATTCCCAGGCACGCAGGGCGGACCCGAACGTCCCACGTCCAGCGGTCTCCTCCCAGCCCAGCTAAGGATCTGGAACCATGTTCAGCCCCATCTGCCTTCACAGCTTCTTCCGGCCTCGCGCTTGCCTGTGCCTTCGCGTGGGGGCGGGCTTCCGGAAACAGTGGCCAATGGGAAACACGATTAAATACACTGGACTCAAAGCAACACCGAGGAAGAAAGGAAGAATGCAGGTATCTCAAATATAGTCAGAGCCCTTAGCCAATGGATGTGCAAAAAAGGGCTCGCCTCTCGTTGACCAATAAAAAGTGTTTACGGCCGACCCGCCTACAAAGAATAACAAAGGTTTCTTGCGGAAGTCCAGGCAAGAACGCTTCCTCTGGGCGCTTCACCCTGACTTTGCAATCATCTTTCGCGCTGTTGGCTGAATCGTCTAGGAGATTTGCACTCGGCGCTGGAGACCCCCTGTCCTCGTCCAGGTGTTACGACCCCTGAACTCCGAGACCTGACTTTGCACACAGCAGGTCTCATTATCAATGGGCTAATAAATAATAAAATAAAGGAAATGGACAGTGAAGACATTAATGAATAAAATCAAGCAGACACTTGCGGTGCAGGGCCTCTTCTTTGCAAAACCAAATCCAGGGGCAAAACCAAATCCAATACGTTTCTAACCAGCAATCAGAGTACAGAGGGGGCAGGCAGCAGAGCTTTGCATTTGATTCATATAATTTGTCAGTAAAGTCCCAGAGTTTGCAGCCATTTCAATGTTCTACAGTTTACCTCAGTTCTGGGAGCAGCGCTTCTCTTACAAGCAACCGCGACCAACGGCTTTAATTTCAGCAAATTCCTCTTTATGTGCGTATCTGGAACTGTCTGTGGGGTAACATTTTAAAATTTCTATTTCGAAGGGATCCACGGCTCTCGTGTGTTTGTGTGTGTGTGTGTGTGTGTGTTTCTTGGCATCCCCTGGGGTCCGCGGGCCCCTCGACTCCAATCTCCACCCACGGAATTCAGAGCCACATTCTTGTACTGCGCGAGTGTCTTCCAAATAGAGGAAACAGTATTATTGCAGACTGGCTCTCTGGTTCTGATCTAGGCTGTCGCGTTGACGTCCAGACAGTGCTGTGCGTGTTGACCGTGGTTTTCAGTGAAGGGAGGGTAAGAAACAGACCGTGACTAACAGAAGTGCGTTCCTAAGGCTGGATTGGTCACAGATGGAAGAAGAGCCTCCCTAACGCCCCAGGGGCCAAATGGCGGCCTAGTGGGAGGTACAGCACGGCTGTAAATGACTGGCGGGGGCGGGACCTTCCAACAACAAAGGAGCTAGTGGGAGGCCTGCGAGGCTGGGCCAATCCCGCTGTGACTGGCGGGGGCCAGCCCTCCTCTAACAACAAAAGGCCCCTAGGAAAGAATCCTGCATACCAAGGGACGCTGAGGCGTTACTATGGGAACTTAGGGTCTTCCAGGTCTTGATTAACTCCTTTCTCCCACAATTTTTTCTTTTTCTAACTGGTTCTTATAACCCTATGAGGCCTCAGTGTGCCGTCTCTCGCGGCAGAGTTTTCTCTAGTCTCGGGGCTGTTTCCTAAATCACTGCGCTAATCTCACTCCTCTGCTCCTGATTACCCCAAACATTTGTCGCGTGCTGGCTCTTGTCCCTGCTAGACCTGCTCTCTCGCCGGCTACTGAGAGGGCAGTTGGGATTTTGGAAGAGGGAGCAGGTGCAGGGTACCCGTGGCGGGGTGGGAGAGAAGGGGAGACGGGCTCCTCCACTCAGGTTCCCCAAGGCTCTGACAGGAGAATCCTTACCTTTTCCGCAAGGTTTTAAATTGAGACACTTGGGAAGAGGGCAGAATTGCAGCATGATACAAGCTGGGGGAAGGAGGAGATGGGAAAGGTGGGAGATGCATCAACTAAGGCGGTATCTTTATTACTTTATTCCAGTATTTTAATCTTTATTTTACACCATACCTTTGCCTAATCACGTTTCTCTGTCTCTACCAGGCACCCCTCTCCCCTGGGGTGGGGGGGGGCGGTTGAGAGGATGTTAGTCCCCAGTCTCTTCTCCCTTGGCCTGAATTGGAATTAGTCCCTTCTTTTTTATTATTATTTAAAAAGATTATATTTATTTATTTGACAGAGACAAAGTGAGAGAAGGAACACAAGCAGGGGGAGTGGGAGAGGGAGAAGCAGGCTTCCCGCTGAGCAGGGAGCCCGATGCGGGGCTCCATGCCGCGCTCCATCCCAGGACTCTGGTCTGGGATCATGACCTGAGCCGAAGGCAAACGCTTAACGACTGAGCCACCCAGGCGCCCCAGTCCCAGAGCTTTCAGTTTCAGTGTACATATCTTGGCTGGAAGGGATGGCGTCGTTGGACTTTTAAAATATTCAATTTTCGCTAAGTTATATTTATCGCTCTCTTCCTTTATGTATACTGAATTTTGTTTCTTACATGCAAAAGTATTCTTATCCTGCAATTAAAAAAAAACCCTTCTTTATTTTCTTCTAATTCAGTAATAGTTTCTGATTTTTACATTTTCTTTGGAGTTGATTTTGGGGGTACGGTGGGAGGTAGAGATGAATTTGCATGTCATCCTTGTGTAGCGGCCATGCTAATCTTCTCTGTATCATTCCAATTTTAGTATATGTGCTGCTGAAGGGAGCAAGGTGTGAGGTAGAGATGTAACCATTTTTTCCCCCGGATGGATATTTCTCCAAAGAAGACATACAGATCACCAAAAGACACAGGAAAAGATGCTCATCATCACTCATCATCAGGAAAATGCAATCAAAACTACAATAAGAGATCACCTCATACCTGTCGGAATGGCTAAAATCAACAACATAAGAAATAGTGTTGGCAAGGATGTGGAGAAAAAGGAACCCTCTTGCACTGTTGGTGGGAATGCAAACTGGTGCAGCTACTGTGGAAAACAGTATGGAGGTTCCTCAAAAAATTAAAAATGGAACTACCTGGGCACCTGGGTGGTTCAGTCAGTTAAGCAGCTGCCTTCAGCTCAGGTCATGATCCTGGGGTTCTGGGAATGAGCCCCTCATCAGGGCTCCCTTGCTCGGTGGGGAGTCTGCTTTTTCCTATGTCCCTTGCCCCTAAACATGTGCTCTCTCTCTCAAATGAATAAATAAAATCTTTTTTAAAAAAATAGAACTACCCTATGATTTTTCTCTTTATTTTACACCATACCTTTGCCTAATCACGTTTCTCTGTCTCTACCAGGCGCCTCTCTCCCCTGGGGGGGGGGAGGGGATGTTAGTCCCCAGTCTCTGCTCCCTTGGCCTGAATTGGAATTAGTCCCTTCTTTTTATTATTATTTTTAAAAGATTTTATTTGTTTGACAGAGAGAGAGACAAAGCGAGAGAAGGAACACAAGCAAGGCGAGTGGGAGAGGGAGAAGCAGGCTTCCTGCTGAGTGGGATGATGATTCAGCAAACACACTATTGGGTATTTTCCTGAAGAATATGAAAACACTAATTCAAAGGGATACTTGCATCCCTTTGTTTATAGCAACATTATTTACAATAGCCAAGATATGGAAGCAGCCCAAGTGTCCATTCACTGATGAATGGATAAAGAAGTTGTGGTGTACAGGTGCGCCTGGGTGACTCAGTCGTTCAGTAACTGCCTTCGGCTCAGGTCATGATCCCGGGGTCCTGGGATCGAGCCCCGCATCGGATTCCCTGCTCCATGGGAAGCCTGCTTCTCCCTCTCCCACTCTCCCTGCTTGTGTTCCCTCTCTCGCTGTGTCTCTGTCAAATAAATAAATAAATCTTTAAAAAAAAAGAAGTTGTGGTGTATATATACAATAGAATATTATTCAGCCATAAAAAAGAATGAAATATTGCCATATGCAACCACATGGATGGAGCTGCAGAGTATAATGCTGTGAAATAAGTCAGTCAAAGAAAAAAAAATACCATATGATTCCATTCACATGTGGAATTTAAGAAGACTCACTTTAAAGACTCACTTTAAAAAAAATAAATAATGGGGCGCCTGGGCGGCTCAGTTATTAAGCGTCTGCCTTCGGCTCAGGTCATGATTCCAGGGTCATGGGATCGAGCCCCACATCGGGCTCCCTGCTCAGCGGGAAGCCTGCTTCTCTCTCTCCCACTCCCCCTGTTTGTGTTTCCTCTCTCACTGTGTCTCTCTCTGTCAAATAAATAAAATCTTTAATAAATAAATTAATTAATTAAATAAGTGCGCCTGGGTGGCAAAGAAATAAAATAAATAATAAATAATAAAGACTCACTTTAGACCCAAAGACACATATAGCTTCAAAGTGAAGTAATAGAAAATTACATTTAGGCAATTGGTAACTCAAAGAGACCTGAGATGGCTATAATAGCATAAAAAAGTAGACTTTAAATGAGAAAAGGTTACAAGAGACAATGAATTATATATTAATTAAAGTGTCAGTCTTCAGAAGATATAACAGTCATAAACAGAGCCCTATAATATATAAAGCAAAACCTGATAGGATTGAATGAAGAAATAGACAATTCAACAATAATAGCTGAAGACTTCAAGACCCCATATTCATAATAGACACACAACTAGATAGATCAACAAGGAAATAGAGGACTTGAACAACACTGTAAACCAACTAGAACTAACAGACATATAATAAAACACCAGAATAAACATTATTCTCAAGTGTACATGGAACACTCTTTAGTGTATGGTTCCAGACCATACATTAAGCCACACACACACACCACACAACTCAGTAAATTTATAAGCATCAAAACCATATAATGTATCTTCCCTGACCAAATGGAATGAAATTAGAAATCAATAGAGAAGGAAATCGACTATTCACAACTACATGAAAATTAAACACAGTTTCAAACAACCAGTGGATCAATGAAAAAAATCACAACAGAATTTAGACAATACTTTGAGATGAATGAAAACAAACATATCAAAACTTCAAGGCTGCAGCTAACACAGTACTGAGAGGGAAATTCATAGCTATAAATGGCTACATTAAAAACAAGAAAGATCTCGGGCGCCTGGGTGGCTCAGTTGGTTAAGCGACTGCCTTTGGCTCAGGTCATGATCCCAGGGTCCCAGGATCCAGTCCCACATCGGGCTCCCTGCTCAGCAGGGAGTCTGCTTCTCCCTCTGACCCTCTTCCCTCTCGTGCTCTCTCTCATTCTCTCTTTCTCAAATAAATAAATAAAATCTTAAAAAAAAAAACAAGAAAGATCTCAAATCAATAACCTGACTTTCCACCTTAAGGAACTAGAAAAAGAAGAGCAAATAAACACAAAGTAAGCAGAAGGAAGGAAATGGTAAAGATTAGAAAGGATATAAATAAAATAGGAAATAGAAAAACAACAGATAATCAACAAAATAAAAAATTGGTTCCTTGAAAAGATTGACAAAATTGATGCACCAATAGATAGACTAAGAAAAATAGAAGATTCTAGTTACTAATATCTGGAATGAAAGTTGGGACATTACTACTGACCTTACAGACATAAAAAAATATAAGAGAATATTATGAACAATTTTATAAACAAATCAGATGACTCAGATGAAATGGACAAGTTCCTGGAAACACACAAACTACCATAACCTATTCAAGAGGAGTATGTAACAGTCTTTCTATGACAATAAGGAGATTGAATCTGAAAGCAAGTAAATACTGTTAATGGAATGAATGTTTGTGTTCCTCTCAAAATTCATATGTTGAAGTCCTAACCTCCCACATGAAGATATTTCAAGTTGGAGCCTTTGAGAGATAATTAGGCTTAGATGAAGTCATGAGGGCAGGGTTGCCACGATGGGACTAGTGCCCTTATAAGAAGAAACCAGAGGGTGTGCTCTCTCTCTCTCCCTCTGCCATATGAGGATACAGCAAGCAGGCAGCTGTCTGCAAATCAGAAAGAAGGTCCTCACCAGATGATGAATCTGGTGGGACCTTGACCTTGGACTCCCCAGGTTCCAGAACTGTGAGAAATAAATGTTTGTTGTTTAGGCTACATAATCTATGGTTATTTTATTATAGCACCCCAAAATGACTAAGAAAACTTCTAACAAATAAAAGAATCATGTGGTTTCACTGGTGAATTCTACCGAACATTTAAAGAATTAGCACCAATACTTCTGAAACTCTTCCAAAAAAATAGGAAAGAAGGGAATACTTCCAAATTCATTCTATGAGACCAGTATTACCCTAATATCAAAGCCAGATAAATATATCACAGAAAACTACAGACCAATATTCTTTATGAATAGAAATGTAAGAATCCTCAATAAAATACTAGCAAATTGAATTAAGTTGCATATAAAAAAATTATGCACCATGAACAAGTGGGATGTATCCCAGGAATGTAAGGCTGGTTCAACATAGGAAAATCCATGAATGAAATATATCATATTAATAGAACAAAGAGAAAAGGGCATCTATGAAAATTAATAGTGAAAGCTTTCTCCTCTAAGACAAGGAACAAGACAAGGAGGTCTGCTCTTGCCACTTCTCTTAAACGTCATACTGGAAGTTCTAGCCAAGGCAACTGGGCAAGAAAAAGATGTAAAAGTCATCCAAATTGGAAAGGAAAAAAGCAAAAACTATCTCTGTTCACAGATAATATGATCTTGTATATAGAAAACTCTAAAGAATCCACTAAAAATTATTAGAACTAATAAATGAGTTCAGCAAAGCTGCAGGATACAAAAATCAATGTTCAAAAATCAGTTGTATTTCTATATACTAGTAATGAACAATCCCAAAATGAAATTTAAAACAAGAATAAATTCTTAACTTTACCTAACAAGGTGAAAGATTTGTATACCGAAAAATATAAAACACTGTTGAAAGAAATTAAAGACTTAAATAAATGAGAAGATATCCTGTGTTCATGGATTGTAAGCCTTAATGTTGTTAAGATGGCAATATTCCCCAAAGTTACTGCAGATCCAATGCAATCCCTATCAAAATCCCAATGGCCTTCTCTTGCAGAAATGGACAAGCTGATCCTAAAATTTATATGGTATTGCAAAGGACTCAGAATGGCCAAAATTATCTTGAAAAATAAGAAAATTGGAAGACTCACATTTCTTGTTTTCAAAACTTATTACAATGTTACAGAATCAAACACCAAAGGCTAGACATATATCAATGAAAGTGAATTGGGAAGCTAGAGATAAACCCATACATCTAAGGTCAACTGATTTCCAACAAATGTGCAAGACTATTCAGTGGGGAAAGAACAGTCTTTTCAACAAATGGTGCTGGGACAATTGGGTATCAACATGTAAAAGGAGGAATTTGGACCCCTACCTTACACCATATAAAAACTATAAATGATCAAGGACATAAATGTAAGAGCTAAAACTACGAAACTCTTAAAAGGAAATATAGGTATAAAATTTTGTGACTTTGTATTAGGTAACCATTACTTTTCTTTTTTTAAAATATTTTATTTATTTATTCATCAGAGAGAGAGCACAAGCAGGGAGAGCGGCAGGCAGAGGGAGAAGCAGAGTCCTCGCTGAGCAAGGAGCCTGATGCGGGACTTGATCCCAGGTCCCTGGGATCATGACCCGAGCCGAAGGCAGATGCTTGACTGACTGAGCCACCCAGACGTCCCTAGGTAAACATTTCTTTTTTTTATTTTTAAAGATTTTATTTATTTGAGAGAGAGAGAATGAGAGACAGAGAGCATGAGAGGGAAGAGGGTCAGAGGGAGAAGCAGACTCCCCGCTGAGCAGGGAGCCCGACATGGGACTCGATCCCGGGACTCCAGGATCATGACCTGAGCCGAAGGCAGTCGCTTAACCAACTGAGCCACCCAGGCGCCCCTCTAGGTAACCATTTCTTAAATAGAACATCAAAAGCACAAATATCAAGAAAAAAGCAAATAAATTAGACTTCATCAAAATTAAAAACTTGTGCATCAAAGGAAACCACCAAGAAAGTGAAAATACAACGCACAGAATTGGAGACCATATTTGCAAATGATAGTAACATACAAATAATTTTTATAGTTCAACAACAAAGATAATCCAGTTTTAAAATGGGCAAAGGACTTGAATAGACATTTCCCTAAAGAAGATATACAAATGGCCAATAAACACATGAGAAGAAACTCAACATCATTAGTAATTACAGAAATGTAAATCAAAACCACAATAAGATACCACTTCACAGCTACCAATGGGATTAGGATTTAAAAAAAAGGGGGGCGGGGTACAGGGAATGACAATTATTGGTGAAAATGTGGAGGAACCAGAACCCTCATACATTGCCAGTGGCAACAAAGTAAGATGGTGTAACCACTACGGGAAACAATTTGGCAGCTCCTCAAAAAGCGAAAGATAGAATGATCATATGATCCACGAATTCCACTCTTCCACATATATCCAAGAGAATTAAATGCCTATACTCAGTGAAAATCTTGTACATGTATGTTCATCATAACATTTTTCATAATAGCTCCAAACTGGAAACAACTCAAATGTCCATCAACTGAAGAATGGATAAAATATGTGCTATATCCATACAACAGAATATTGTTCAGCCCTAAGAAGGAATGTAGTACTGACACCTGCTACAACATGGATGAACCATGAAAATATTATGCAAAGTGAAAGCAGCCATAAAAGGCCACATAGTTTGTGATTCCATTTATATCGAATGCCCAGAATAGGTAAATCTATAGGGACAGAAAGTAAGTTAGTGGTTGCCAGAGGTAGGTGGGAGGGAAGAATGGGGAGGGACTGCTTAACAGTAAAGGGTTTTCTTTTCGGCCTGATGAAAATGCCCTGGAAGTAGACAGTGGTGATGGTTAGACAACTTTGTAAATGTACTAAAACTACTCAGCTGTGCTCTTTGAAAGGTTAAAATAGTAAATTTTATGTTACCTGAATTTTACCTCAATAAAAAAATTTTAGGGCTCCTGGGTGGCTCAGTCGTTAAGCGTCTGCCTTCGGCTCAGGTCATGATCCCGGGGTCCTGGGATCGAGCCCTGCATGGGGCTCCCTGCTCCGCGGGAAGCCTGCTTCTCCCTCTCCCACTCCCCCTGCTTGTGTTCCCTCTCTCGCTGTGTCTCTCTCTGTCAAATAAATAAAATCTTCAAAAAAATAAAAATAAAAAAAACTTTAAAGCAAAGGATAATTCTTTGAAAAAAATTTTAAATAAATATTTATTTTTTGAAGATATATACAAAAGTATTTAAAGATGAAACAATATCATAGTCTAGGATTTGCTTTAAAATACTCCAGGATTGTGTGTGTGAGGGAGGAGGATGGAATAAGGGAGACAATTCATCATGAGTAGCTAGATGATGGGGACATGAGTTTGTTACACTGTTCTTTTTCTATATTTGATTGAAAATTTCCAGGTACATGTAAAAATCTAATGTGCAAGATAACATCGTTAAATTGCATAATTATTTCCCGTCTATTGACATATAGTAAAAGTTAATCATGTGTTTTAAGACTTCAATAAATTCATGGGCGCCTGGGTGGCTCAGTTGGTTGAGCGACTGCCTTCGGCTCAGGTCATGATCCTGGAGTCCCTGGATCGAGTCCCGCATTGGGTTCCCTGCTCGGTGGGGAGTCTGCTTCTCCCTCTGACCCTACCCCCTCTCAGGTGCTCTCTCTCTCTCTCTTTCTCATTCTCACTCTCTCAAATAAATAATAAAATATTTTTTAAAAATGTTTAAAAAAAGACTTCAATAAATTCAGTTTTTTAAAAAGTTTTAGAATACTCATCAATTCTACTCCTATAAATACCCCAAAGAAAGTAGAGTAGGGGCGCCTGGGTGGCTCAGTCGTTAAGCATCTGCCTTCGATTCAGGTCATGATCCTGGGGTCCTGGGATCGAGCCCCGCATTGGGCTCCCTGCTCAGCGGGAAGCCTGCTTCTCCCTCTCCCACTCCCCCTGCTTGTGTTCCCTCTCTTGCTGTGTCTCGCTCTGTCAAATAAATAAATAAAATCTTTAAAAAAAAGAAATTAAAGTATATGTCCACACAGAGTATATGTGTACCCAGATGTTCACAGCAGCTTTATTTATAATGTCAATTTTATAAAGCCAAAAACTGGAAACAACCCAAATGTAAATGTCCATCAACAAGCGAACGGACAAACTGCAGTTGTGTTGTATGGAATACTACTAAGTAATAAAATAGATGAACTTAGGAGTACCTGCAACAACATGGGTGATTCCTGCAAACACTGAGTGAATTAAGTCCTACATAAAAGACTACATGCTGTATAATTCCACTTACATGATATTCTAGAACTTGCAAAATATATGGTTTTAGAAGTCCAGAGAGTGATTTCCTTTGTAGGGGGGCAAGAAGAAGGGAGCAGCAGACGTCTCTAGAAAGAGCTGGAAATGTTTGGTTTCTCCAGTTCAAGTGCTGGACATGGGTGTGTTCACTTTGTGAAAATCTACCAGCCTGCATACTTATGACATCTTTCCCATCTAAACAGGAATAAATGCCCTATACCGTTAAGCCTGATCCATGTAGTGCATCTCAGCACCCACGCCCTGGCATTCCCCCGGGCTCTGGAAGGCACCGGCCTGGGCGATGCCCAGTCCCAAAAGCCTCTCCCTACAGTGCACCTTCTGGTGCGTCTGCAGGTGGACTCTGACTGAACCCCCTTCTCACACACGGCACAGAGACAGGGCTTCTCCCCTGTGTGCACCCTCTGGTGTCTCCCAAGGGCTGAATGGTGCCTGAAGTTCCTCTCACAAGCCCCACACCTCTAGGGCTGCTCTCCCGTGTGGACCCTCTGGTGGATGCCCAGATCCTTGCTCCGGCCGAACTGCTTCCCACAGGCCTCACGCCGGAATGGTCTCTCCCCAGTATGGACATGCTGGTGCAGGTAGAGGTTGGCTCTCTGGCTGAAACCCCAGCCACATGTGTCACACACATAGGCCTTGTCTCCTGCATGGTCTGCCAGTGTTGTGCCAGCGCAGAGCGCAAAGTGAAGCCCCGGCCACATACCTCACAAGCCTGGGGCTTCCTATGTGGACGTTCTGGTGGGTCTGCAGGGCTGCCCTGCAGCTGAAGTCCTTGTCGCAGTCTTGGCACCTGAAGGGCTCTCACCCGTGTGGACGCGCCAGTGGATGGACAGGTTGGAACTGCAGCTGAAGCCCTTCCCACATTCCTCACGCGTGTGAGGTTTCTTTCCCATGTGGTCCTTCCTGTGCCTTCTCAGAGTGGATCCTGAGTTGGATACTCTGGAACGCTCCATGCTTTGGTAGGCCTTTTCTCTGGGAAGGAGCCTGGGAAAGTTAAGGTCTGCTGTCCTTACCCTGAAGGCTCTTCCACGCCCATCGTATGGAGAGGGCTTCTCTCCTGTATGGGTTTGCTGGTGAAGTAGAAGGTTTCTGAGCTGCCTGAAGTCTTGGCCACACTGGGGACCGCTGTAGGGTTTTTCTCTTGGAGATGCCTGCCAAGGGAGAATCCCATCATTCTCATCCCTGACACCTGGGACAAAAAAAATTAGATGATGAAGTGAGCAGGGGTTTTGTCCAAGGCTGCACAGCACATCTGGACACACTCTCAGGCAGTGCTGGTAAGGCCGAGAAGCTTCACAAAGTAGAGAAGTGTTGGGCTGCTGGTCTTTGTCCTTTTGACCTTGGGTTTTTCATTTTTGCTTCAGGGGTAAAGGGAACATACGGAGAACCGTTTCCTTAGTGAGGAAATGAAGTGTTACTAAAACACTTGATTAAACTGTGAACTACAAAGGTGTTAGTGTTGTTAAAGTATAATTATCAAAAGTTAAAAAGATAACTTTCCCAAATATGAAGTGAACAGGGGCACCTAGCTGGCTTAGTTGGGAGGGCATGCAACTCTTGATCTCAGGGTTGTGAATTCAAGCCGTGTGTTGGGGGTAGAGCTTACTTCACACACACACACACACACACACACACACACACACACACACACACACACACACACACACCCACACACACACACCCCAAATATGGAGTGAACATCTGTCGAAAATTTTAATGAAGAACCAATAAGATGGTAAGGCTGGTTCTTAAGCATGTACGGAGCCTGAGCAGGTATTTGTCTCCAATCAAAAAATCTTTGAATATTTTCAATTAAATGAAAGGCATAAAAAGTCAAACAAGATACATTTTTAAAATTGTTACCCATCCCTTCATGGATTCATGGGTTACTGATGGTATTTACTCCTGGCTGACTGGTTCTCACCTGAATAGGAGCTTCTTGGCATTTCTTCCTCCATCCATACACCATCTTCTTGTTCAAAATGGAAAATCATTTCCAGTTTGGACAGCAGATGCCCTGCTTGAGGGGAAAGATATGTGGATTAGGGCCCTGCAGTGTGACTAAGGACCCTCACACAAGTCAAATCTAGGCCTTGGTATCCGTGAAGATCCTCTGAAGACTGAGAATAAACCTATTATATATTAATATCACATTTTGCATTTACTTATACACTTACAAATATGTATATATATTCCCTAAACAAGAAAAGTTCCAGGAATTCTTGGGAACTTCAGTGAAAAGACCCATTTGCAATATAAAACAGTAATAATGCTCAATGGGTTGAATAGGCAGTGATGAGGCCAGGGAAGTGCAGCCCCAAGTATGATTTGAAGAAACTTGTCAAAAATGCAGACTCCATCCCAAATCCACTGATTCAGTAGTGCTGGTGATGGAAGCCAGGGTTGTAGGTTTTTTGCATAACCTTGTATTTTATAGAAAAGTAGCATTGTAGGTTTTTTGCATAACCTTGTATTTTATAGAAAAGTAGCAAGAGTAACACGAAGAACGCCCACAGAACCCTGAACCATATTCACCAGTTGTTATTGTTTGGCCCGTTTACTTTATTACTTTCTCTCTCTCTCCACATACACAGTTCTTTTCTAAAACCACGTGAGAGAAAGTTACAGGCCCATGGCTCTCTAGGACCCAATTCTTAGTAGGTATTTCCTAAGAACAAGGACATTCTCTCCCATAACAACAGCACAGTCATCAAAATCAGGGGACTTAACATTGACACAGTATTTTACGTAATCCAGCTAATTTGCAAACGACGCCAATATGTCCCTTTTGGCACTCTTCCTGGACATTTTTTAGCATTGAATTTAGTTGTAATGTGTCTTTAATCTTCTTTAAGTTGGACAGGAACTGGCATTTCTAATGATCAGGTATTTTTCTGCTCTCTCAAATCTGATACCCTCTGTCATAAGGGATCTGGAATATGTGGGTGCCCAAATGCTAATCCCCTGGGGATTTAATCCATTTGGTTGAACCCACTGTGAGAGTAGCAAATGGGTTCGGGAAGATGCTGTGCTCACCCAAGGAGATGAGATTTTCTCATAGTTCCAACATCACTTCTCTGTACAGGTGACTCTGAGAAGCCACTCCTCTTGGGCAAAGTCTGCAGCCACATCCTTGAATGTCACCAGCTGCTAAAATGACAGACATAGTCACACACAGACATACCCATTCCCACAGAGGAATGCAGTTGACAAGTACCAGTGAATCTTGATGGTTTCTAGGGTCCTGATTTTGGCAAACATCCATGCCCCTGCTTACATTATATTTTGTAGAAGATGGAAAAGACATATGAGACACATTTAAAGCTCTCCAGCCCTTAAAGTTTCTTTGATGGGAAGACTCAAACTTCAACCATAGTACACCCAAAGCTACACAGTTCCAGAGGTGCTGCCCACACCACATTGTATGAATCAGGAGAATAAGCTTGAGATTCAAAGTCCATAGTTTACATTAGAGTACACTCTTGATTTTGTACATTCTTTGGGATTGGACAAATGTATAATGATATGTATCCATTATTATGGTATCATACAGAGTATTTTCACTGCCCTAAAAATCCTCTGCACTCTTCCTGCTCACCACTTCCTGTCAACCCTGGTAACCACTGAGCTTTTCACTGTCCTCATAGGCTTTGACATACCTTCCACATCACAGTGACAAGCTGGCTTAAGAGGTCTGCCTCTTCCTTTCCAACCCCCAGATAGAAACTTTACAGTGGAGAAAACTGGGAGACCCTACACTAATTTTTTTAAAGATTTTATTTTATTTAGAGAGAGAGAGAGTGCAAGCAGGAAGAGGGGCAGAGAGAGAGGGAGAGAGAGAATCCCAAGGAGACTCTGCACTGAGCATGGAGCCTGACACGGGCTCGATCCCAGGACCTTGAGACCATGACCTGAGCCAAAATCAAGAGTTGAACACTTAACTGACTGCCACCCAAGCACCCCAACCCTACATTAATTTAAGTCACCAAAGTTAATATCACTAGTAATGAAACAAATCAATATTATGTGCTATTTGATATGACACACTGAGGACACATCACTTCTGCATCACTTCTTGCCAAAAGTGTAAAACCTAAATCTAATCATGAAGAACTGTCAAAAAAATCTTAACTGAGGAACATTCTACAAAACAGCTTAGCCGGCACTCATCAAAAGTCATGATCAAGAAAGACAGAGAAACATTAAGGAAAGTGTTCCAGATTGGGGCGCCTGGGTGGCTCAGTTGTTAAGCGTCTGCCTTCAGCTCAGGTCATGGTCCCAGGGTCCTGGGATCAAGTCCTGCATCGGGTTCCCTGCTCCGCGGGAAGCCTGCTTCTCCCTCCCCCACTCCCTCTGCTTGTGTTCCCTCTCTCGCTGTCTCTCTGTCAAATAAATTAATAAAATCTTTAAAAAAATAAAAGGAAAGTGTTCCAGATTGAAGAAGACTAAAGAGAGGTAACAAAGGGAAAAAGGCCATAAAGAAAGTAATTAAGACAACTGGCAAATTTTAATTATGGGTTGGAGATCAGACAATAGTATTGTATCAAGGTTAAATTTTCTAAATTATACTATGGTCATTTAAGGGGCTGTTCTTGCTTATAGAAGATGCGTGCCAAAGTAATTAGAGGTAAAAGACAGATAATGTCCACAACTTAGGCTCAAATGATTCAGAAAATGATAAATACACAGAGATGCAATGATAAAGTAACTGTGACAAAAAGCTGGCAATTGATGAATATGAGTTAAGGCAATATTGGTGTTCTTTGTACTATTATTGCAATTCTGTAAATTTGATCTCATTTAAATTTTAAAATCCATTGCAGCAAAAAACAAAACCAAACAAAAACCTTAACAAGGCCTACAAAGCCCTCAAGAAAGGACAGTACTTCTCGGGGCACCTGGGTGGCTCAGTCTTTAGGCATCTGCCTTCGGCTCAGGTCATGATCCTGGGGTCCTAGGATCGAGCCCCGCATCGGGCTCCCTGCTCAGCGGGAAGCCTGCTTCTCCCTCTCCCACTCCCCTTGCTTGTGTTCCCTCTCTCGCTGTGTCTCTCTCTGTCAAATAAATAAATAAAATCTTTTAAAAAAAAAAAAGAAAGGACAGTACTTCTCAATGTACATGGTAGACACTGGGGCTTGTGGAAGAGATACTGGACCATTTGTGACCTAAATTAATGGAAAGTAGGGGCAAAAGTTAAGGTGTGCCAGGGCTCTGATAGGGTGGTGGCGTAGGGGGAGTGCATTGAGGAGGGAGAGTGGGCTCTCCTCTGGAGTATCCTAAAGCTGTGCCATGTTTCATGTTTCTCTTAGAGTCCTGGTGGGCTCCGCAAGGAAGTGAACAAACATGTCACCTAACTGGGGACAGGGATTACTGCACGAAAGAGGTTAAATCCCACTCACTGAGGGTCTTGCTGCCAGGAACCTGGGGGCCATTTTCTCCTCTCTTCACAGATCACTCAGGGCCAGCAGATTCCAAAGAGAGCAGAATAGGGAGCTGGGAGAAATGAGGATTGAGTCACATGCCAGAAATCCTCATACCCAGTCTGTGCAGATCCACCCTCACCTAAAAGGAAAATAAAAGCATCAATACAAAATCCAGAAATAAACCCACAATTATATGGCCAATTAATCTTCAATGAAGCAGGAAAGACTATCCAATGGGAAAAAGACAGTCTTTTCAACAAATGGTGCTGGGAAAACTGGACAGCAACATACAAAAGAATGAAACTGGACCACTTTCTTACACCATACACAAAAATAAATTCAAAATGGATTAAAGATCTAAATGGAGACCTGAAACCATAAAAATCCTAGAAGAGAACATAGGCAGTAACTTCTTTAGCATCGACCATAGCAAGTTCTATCTAGATATGTCTCCTTAGGCAAGGAAACAAAAGCAAAAATAAACTATTGGGATTATATCAAAATAAAAAGCTTTTGCACAGCAAAGGAAACAATCAACAAAACCAAAAGACACTTATGGAGTGGGAGAAGATATTTGTAAATAACATATCCAATAAAGGGTTAGCATCCAAAATATATAAAGAACTTATAAAATTCAACAGCAAAACACAAATAATCCAATTAACAAATGGGCAGAAGACATGAACAGATATTTTTCCAAAGACGACATACAGATGGCCAACAGACACATGAAAAGATGCTCAATATCACTCATTATCAGGGAAATGCAAATCAACAGTAAAATGAGATCTCACCTCACACTTGTCAGAATGGCTAAAATCAACAACACAACAAACAACAAGCGTTGGTGAGGATGTGGAGAAAAAGGAACCCTTTTGCACTGTTGGTGGGAATGCAAACTGGTGTAGCCACTGCGGAAAACAGTATGGACGTTCCTCAAAAAGTTAAAAATAGAACTACCTTGTGATCCAGCAGTTACACTACTGGGTATTTATGCAAAGACTACAAGAACACTCATTCAAAGACACACCGGTACCCTGATGTTTATAGTAGCACTGTTTACAATAGGCAAGATATGGAAGCAGCCCAAGTGTCCATCAATTGATGAATGGATGAAGAAGAGGCAGTGTATATATATACACACACAATGGAATATTATTCAGCCATAAAAAGAATGAAATCTTGCCATTTGCAACGACATAGATGGAACTACAGAGTACAATGCTAAGCAAAATAAATCAGAGAAAAAGAAATACCATATGCTTTCACTCATGTAGAAATAAGAAAACAAACAAGCAAAGGGGAAACAATAAGAGAGAGAAATCAAGAAACCAACTCAATTATAGAGAAGAAACTGATGGTTACCTGAGGGAAGGGGGATGGGGGAAGGATTAAATCGGTGATGGGCATTAACGAGCGCACCTGTAATGAGCACAAGGTGATATATGGAAGTATTAATCACTATATTGTACACCTGAAACTAATATAACACTGTATGTTAACTAACTGGAATTAAAAACTTGAAAAGCGTCAAGAACCAAAGTCCACCTGCAAGACCGTGAAGAATGCAGAACACGCAAATCCTTCAATCTCTGCACTCAGAGGGGCTTTGCAGAGATACAGCCAGGCTGTGATTCAGGGGTGGCCTGGGATACCAAATTCACAACTGGGGCACCTCCACTTTTAACATCTGGGGCTATAACTTCCACTGGGACAACAAAGTGAAAACAACACCTCTCTAGCCTTTCTGGCCAAGAGTATGGAGAATTCTCTGTTGAAGAGATCTGTGCCGGGGCATCCACTTACTAACTCCTCCCTCATCGCCCAAACCCGAGAATGCACAGATCTAGCCACTCCCACCAACACCTAAGAACACGCAGCCCTAGACGGTCCCCCCAAACCCCTGTACCCTACCTCACTGTCCTCTCTCCACCAACCTGGGGTTGCCATGGCCCAGCTGCCACCCCAAACCAAAATGCCCGGGCGAGATTTATCCAAGGGCCCCTAGCTTCTGCCCACCCGCCCCCCAGCCCAAGGATGCATCACAGCTCACCAACCTGGGAACACGCAGTCGCAGCCAACCGTCGCATCTCAATAGAACCAAGAACCCCCTTATGTCGCCCCCCAGACCCCGCGAGTCCCGGACGTTCGGTTTTCCCTGGTCCCCCTTCGCACGACCCCGTACTCTCCCTATTGCCGCCGCCCTCAGCCCGTAAGACTGGGGGACTCACCTCTCCGGGCGACCGCCTGGGAGGTCTTGGGCAGGGAGGCCAGTACGAGACGTTCATGGGCCGCGTGCCCGGCAACGGCCCAGCCCACCCGCGCGGCAGACCGAGAAGGCCCTGCAGCTGGTGCCCCGGCGCGGGGGCCTGGCGGCTGGACCACAACTCCCAGAAGCCCCCGCGCAGGCCGGGGGCGCGCTCGGTACCCCTCCCTGAGGCGAGGCCCGCGTAGGTGAACCCAAAGTCTAAGCCGTGGTGGTCCCGCTCGTGGGGGCTGGACCCACCCGCCCAAGAACAGACACGTGCCTCCGCGGTCTACAATCAGTTGTAAAAAGTGCCTGTAATTAGTCTGTTCAGACGCAGCTGTGTTTAAGCTTATATCCTTTATGTGAATATTTACGTCATTTTTTAAAAAGATTTTTATTTATTTATTTGAGAGAGAGCGAGAATGAGAGAGAGAGCCCCAGAGCAGGCAGAGTCAGAGGGAGAAGCAGACTCCCTGCTGAGCAGGGAGCCCGATGTGGGACTCAATTCTTGGACTCCAGGATCATGACCTGAGCTGAAGGCAGCCGCTTAACCAACTGAGCCACCCAGGCGCCCCTATTTATGTCAACTTAACCTGCTTTTTTTTTTAAATTATGTTAATCACTCTACATTACATCATTAGTTTTTGATGTAGTGTTCCATGATTCATTGTTGCGTATAACACCCAGTGCTCCATGCAGTATGTGCCCTAATACCCATCACCAGGCTAACCCATCCCCCCACCCCCTCCCTTCTAGAACCCTCAGTTTGTTTCTCAGAGTCCGTAGTCTCTCATGGTTCGTCTCCCCCTCTAACTTCTTCCCCTTCATTTTTCCCTTCCTGCTTTTTTTTTTTTAAACATATAATGTATTATTTGTTTCAGAGTTACAGGTCTGTGATTCAACAGTCCTATACAATTCACAGTGCTCACCATAGCACATACCCGCCCCTAACCTGCTTTTTAAATCAAATATATATTGAACACGAAGTGTTCTTCCATAATATTTTGTAAATTCTACATGCCACTTATGTAATTGTCTTATCTTGTTATCATTAGGTTGTTTCAAATTACTGGAATTACAACTGCCATCACCTGTGTTTGGCAGAGCTCAAAGGCAGGAAGGGGAGTAGGAAAACTTTATAGTGAAAAAGGGAAGCCTTCAGGAATACAGTGATTGGAGATTATTGGCATAGAAAAGCTGGAGGTGAGCTAAAGAGAAGCAGTGCATATTATATGACTGGTTTGGGATCGAATTTGGCTTTCTCTGGTTGGTCCTGAACTGGAAGCAGAGGGAAGGAAAAAAAAAAAAGTGTGGGGGGAGCTAGCAGTCATTGTCCAAAGCCTGAATGTTGTGGGCTGATCACTGCCAAGGTTTTAGTTTGGTTTCCTGATTGGAAACTAGTTGGTTGCTGCAGAGTTTGTAGGTCAGAATTCTGTTGTCATATATGATCTGTTGTTGTCTGTTTGTATATCCAGTCTGTCAAGTTTAATGGTTTCAAACAACTATCTTTCATGGTTTCTCTGGGTCAGGAATTCTGGAACAATCTGGATGGACAGTTTTGGCTCAAATTTTTCATGATAGCTGAACCTGGAAGAGTGCAGAGTTCCCAAGCCACCGCGAGCTGGTGGGACATCTCTCTTATTTCATGTGATCTTAGGGTTTCTCCATGTGGTCTCCTTGTGTGGGCTAATTTGGGCTTCTTAGCATCATGGTAGCCTCAGACATCTTACACTGCAGTTCAGGGTTCTAAAGGCAAGAGTCCCAAGAAAGATCCAGATGGAAGCTCTATCACGTTTTACATCTAGCCTCAGAATCACATAGCATCATTTCCACTGTACTCACAATTTAAAAGGCCCATCCAGATTCAGTGGAAAGGGGAAATTGTCTCCACTTCCTGATGGGAAAGTGGCAAGGTTCTGGAAGACCATGTGGGACCAAAAATATAGTTGCACTCATTTTTGGAAAATACAATTTGCCATAAACTGTAAACAGATCGAAGCAGAGGAAAAAGTCTTAATTTTTGCTCAGCCATGAAGACTGGACATTGTTATTACAGAGCTGAAACCATTTGTAGTAGGTAGGAGTGATAAAAAAAATTATGATCTCTAAATAAATTTTCAGCAGGGTCAGGGAAGATCTAGCTCCACCAAACATATTTAAAGTGACAATGAGAGACAAAAATGAAGCTGTTTTCTGTTTACTCTCCTTGTCCAATATCTGTTCACTGTTACTATAGTTTTGTCATTTTGAAGCTGTTGAATAGAATCACACAAAATGTACCTTTTGATATTGGCTTTTATTCATTAAGCATAATGCCCTTAAGTTCCATCCAAGTTGTTGCATGTATCAATAGCTAACTCCATTTTATTGATGAGTATTATTCTATTGTGTGTATGTGTTCTGTGTTTTCTTAGATTCTGTGTTTGTCTTGTTTGGCATCTATTCACCACGGGGCCAATTGCATTAAGTATATTTTCTTATTTTCTGATTTTCTGTATTCTTGATCTGGCATGTGGGAGCCTTACAGATCTGGAGAGAGATTCCCTCCGAGGGCTAGCCAATTCTTAGAAATAGCAAGGGGCTTAGCAAGAAGCATGTCTTTTACATATAAATCAACCCCACCAGAGTCTATATATCCCAACCGTCTCCTTATCTACCTCAAGTCAATACTTCCTCTGCCCTAAATCATCTCAGAGCCAGATACCAGGCAACTAGAGACCACTGCTTTATTAAAATTCAACTGGGTAAAATTTAAAGATCTCCCTGGCTTTATTCAACATTCCTTAATTGGGTAGCATTCAATATAGCAGATAAAAAGGAGTTCCAAAGAGCCATACAAAGCAAGAGATTTTATAGTCAGAAGGGAACAGGAACAAGGAAATTGTACTAGGCAATACATAAATAAATAAATAAATAAATAAATAAATAAATATCAGATTTGTTATTGCAAGGGTACTTTCCTTTAGGGGCTAGCAGGAGTCCATTAAGCAGATTACCTAATTAATGCTGATCAGGCAATTCCTGAATGACTGGTTTAAGATTCCATTTCTGGGAGAGCTACACACCTATCAAAATGGCTAAAATATTGTGACAACAGCAAATGTGGGTGAGGATGTAGAGAACTAGATCACCCATACATTGCAGTATATATAGTACATCCACTCTTGAAAATAGTTGGACAGTTTCTTATAAAATCCCAAATGCACTTACCATATGACTCAGCAATAGAACTCTTATGCATATGCATTTATCCCAGAGAACTGGAAACTGTGTTCACACAAAATCTCTACACGAATGTTCATATTAATTGTATTCATTATAGCCCAAATTGGGAAATAATTCAGATATCCTTAAATGGAGGAATAGTTTTTTAAATTGTGGCACATTAAAAACAACAACAACAAAATAAACAAAAAAATTGTGGTATATTCACACCATGGAATACTATTCAACCATTGGTACATGCAACAACTTGGATGGATTTCAAGGCAATTATGCTAAAAAAAAAAAGAAAAGAAAAGAAAAAAAAGCCAGTCACAAGATCTACATATTGTATGACTCCATTTATATAGCATTCTTGAAATTTAAAAAATTAGTGAAATGGTGAACAGATTAATAGTTGCAGGGCTTAAGGATGTGGGAAGGGGTGGGCATGGCTATAAAGGGGTAGCATCAAGGTAGCCTTGTGGTGATTAAACAGTTTTGTATATTGTGGTGGCTACAAGAAACTTAGACACATGATAAAATTCTACAGAATTGTTACATACAGAAATAAGTGCATATAAAACTGGTAAAATCTTGATATTGGACTATAGTTATGCAAAATATTACCATTGAGGGTAACTGAGTGCAGAGTACATGGGATCTCCCTCTATGAATATAGATTGAAGAAAATGATTACCTTGAGCTTAGAAAATTATTTAAATTAAGTGATAATCAAAACAAAACATAAGAAACAGGATGAGGTAAATCTTACAGGGAAATTTATAGCCATAAATACATATTAGAAAAGAAATGGTAAAAATCAATGAAACAAAAATTCACCTAAATTTTAAAAATTGCATTAAATTAAACCAAAAGTTGAGTAAGAAAGTAATAAAAACAGAAAAATAAATACATAAAATAGAAAAGAGCCACACAACAGACTACCAAGAAAGCGAGAAGTCATTCTTTCAAAAGATCAATAAACCACTACAAAAACTAATTAAGTGAAAAAGAAAAAGCACAAATAACCAGGAGCAGGAATATAATGTACAATATAATGCAGATTTTAGAAAGAATAAGATTACACCCACTGATCTGAAGGGATGTACAAGATAGACTGTTGCTTGAGCAAAGAAAGAGAAAACAATGCATAGCGTGGTGCCATTTATTTATTTATTTTTTAAAGATTTTATTTATTTATTTGAGAGAGCGAGAACGAGAGAGAGAGAGAGAGAGAGCACATGAAGGGGGGAGGGTCAGAGGGAGAAGCAGACTCCCTGGTGGGCAGGGAGCCCAATGGGGGACACGATCCAGGGACTCCAGGATCATGACCTGAGCCGAAGGCAGTCACTTAACCAACTGAGCCACGCAGGCACCCGCCATTTATTTTTTAAGTGATCTCTGCACCTAATGTGGGGCTCGAACTCATGATCTCCGAGATCAAGAGTCAGATGCTCCACCAACTGAGCCAGACAGTTGCCCCAAGCTTGGTGCCATTTAAAAACTTGAATAAGGACAAATCAGATTGACGTGTGTGATGTTGATATGAGCAGGGAGAAAGCTATGAAAAGATAAATAAGCTTTGTTGAAATTATAGATATGTCTGAAAGAATTGAGATGGGGCATGATATTTATATGACCTCATTGTTTCCTAGTTGTGAAAATATATTACTGCTGTAATTTTGGTAGAGGAATATAATAAAAGATACATTAAAAATGTATGCATATGTGGAAAAGAAAGGTTTGGAATCACTCTTTCCTGTAAAAATTACCATAAATCAGTGTTCGAGAAAATCTCTCTCACAGGATCTGACTGAAGAGGAAATTATAGAAGAAGGAAAGATTTATGAGATCTTTGGTGAAGGACATTTCCTTCTGCAGAGTGGGACAACTTTCCCTGACAAACTAGGGTCTAATACTAGAGACATGGAAAAGCCCTAACCCCAGATACTTGACTAACTATCTATAGTAATCTCCTAAACTTTATCCTTCTATTCATGTACTTTGGTCAAGTAACTGTGTCCCAGATGTGTTTATTTCTCACAAATGTTAATGACCATGAGGAGGAAAACGGTTTTCACGGTCAAATTAATTTGTGACACACTGGAATATACAAGTTGAACTCTGAGCCTTACTGTTTTCTATTTCTGGACTATTCTACTGCATTGCCCTGTTTGTCTATCCTTAGACAAACACTACAGTCCTTATCGGCCTACCATAGCTTTATACCGAGGCCTGCCTCAGATGCCACAAGGCCTCCCATTTGTTCCTTTTCAATACTGATTAACTATTCTAGGTCTTTGGGTTTCTAGACAGTAGCTCCCCCCTTATCCATGGCTTCCCTTTCTGGGTTTCAGTTACCCACGGTCAAACCACAGTCCAGAAATAGCAAATGTAAAATTCCAGAAGTAAACACTTCGTAAGTTTCAACCCATGAGCCGTTCTGGGTAGTGTGATGAAGTCCCACCCAGGATGTGTCCCTTTGTCTAGTGTATCCACACTGTCTATGCCACCCACCTGTTAGTCACTTAGCTGTCTAGGTTCTCGGATCAGCTGTTATGGTATCACAGCACCTGTGGTCAAGTAGGCCTTATTTTACCTAATAGCCCCAAAGCACAAGAGTAGTGGTGCTGAATATTTGGATATGTCAACGAGAAGCTGTAAAGTACTTCCTTTAAGTGAAAAGGTGCAAGTTCTTGACTTAATAAGGAGAAAAAAGAAAAAAAATTCAGTTCTTTTTTTTTGTTTGGTTTTAAGATTTTATTTATTTATTTGACAGAGAGAGTGCGAGAGCAGGAACACAAGCAGGGGGAGTGGGAGAGGGAGAAGCTGGAAAAATCCAGTTCTGTACTAGCTGCAGTTTCAGGCATTCACTGAGCGTCTTGGAACCATATCCCTTGCAGATAAGGCAGTGGGGCCGGGGGAGGACTACAGTACAAATTTTAGAACAATTTTACCAATTAAAAAAAAATGCTGGTATTTGGACTGGGGTGGCACTGAATCTATAGATACTTTGGGGAAAATTGATTAAAGATACTGAGTTTCCAACCCACAGCCATGGTATCTCCATTTATTTAAATCTTGTCTAACTTCTCTCAGCAATGTTTTGTAGTTTTCCATATAAAAGTCTTTCATATCTTTTATTACACTACTCCTAAGTATTTTGTATTCTTTGATATTATTATAAACTGTATTTTTGTTTCATTTTACAATTGTACATTGCTCATATAAAGTGTTGCTTTCTTTATGGTCAATTGATTTTTTTTGAAAGATTTTACTAATTTGACAGGGAGAGAGAGCAGCAGAGGGAAAGGGAGAAGCAGACTCCCCACTAAACAGGAAGAAAGATGCAGACCTCGAACCCAGGACCCCGGGATCATGACCTGACCCAGAGGCAGATGCTTAACCGACTGAGCCACCCAGGCACCCCATGGTCAATTGATTTTTTTTTTTTATAAAAGTGCCAAAGCACCTCAACGGAGAAGAAAGTCTTTAACAAAAAGTACTGGAACAACTGAGTATGTGAGGGGAAACACACACACACACACACACAAAATCAAAGAAACAAAACAGAAACCCCACTTGAACTTTATCCCATACACAAATATTAATTCTAGGTGAATCACATACCTAAGTTAAAAGCTAAGACTATCAAGCATCTGGAAGAAAACAGAATTTTCTATATAATCTTTAATCATTGAGTTGCGTTTAGTTCTGCATTAAAGAACATAATCTGTATGATGTAAGTCTGTTGAAAGTAATTGAATCTTATTTTATGATTCAACATTGTAGTATTTCCTATTGTAGTATTTCCTATATAATTGAAAAGCAAGTATGTTCTGTGGTAGAGACTGTACAAACACTATCACTAAATAAATATCAAGTAGGTAAAGTTGGTTGATAGTATTGTTTAAATCTTTTGCATTCAGGGCTTTTCAGGTTTTAATCCATCCAGAAAAGTCCTAAGTATCACTGTAGGCTCTCTTTTTTTTTTAAGATTTTATTTATTTATTTGAGAGAGAGAGAGAATGAGAGCTAGACAGCATGAGAGGGGGGAGGGTCAGAAGGAGAAGCAGACTCCCTGCTGAGCAGGGAGCCCGATGCGGGCCTCGATCCCGGGACTCCAGGATCATGACCCGAGCCGAAGGCAGTCGCCTAACCATCTGAGCCACCCAGGCGCCCTCTCATTTCTCTTTATCTCCATGGTCTCTTCATCTATATTCCTTCATCCTCATTCCTATAACATGCACTGCACTTAGGTATGGAAAGTCACACAGCAATCTGTTCACTTAAAAGGGGCTTATTCCCAACAGAAATTCAGTTCAATGCTTCTTTGTCTCCACCACTCTTAGATGGTCCCATATAAAAGTAGGATTTTTATATTGTCAAGGTTTTTCTTGCAGTCATGGCAGTGAATGTTTTTCATATTCGTCTAGAGTATATTGTTCTAATTGCAATCAAAGTTGAAATTCTGGGGAGCCTGGGTGGCTCAGATGGTTAAGCGTCTGCCTTCGGCTCAGGTCATGATCCCAGAGTCCTGGGATCGAGCCCCGCATCGGGCTCCCTGCTCCGTGGGAAGCCTGCTTCTCCCTCTCCCACTCCCCCCGCTTGTGTTCCCTCTCTCGCTGTGTCCCTCTCTCTCTCTCTCTCTGTCAAATAAATAAGTAAATAAAATAAAATAAAAATCTCATACTTTGTCCAGACTTTCAGATATGGATAAAAATACCTATAGTACTTTTGTTTTTTAATTGTGATAAAATTCATATACTATTATATTCACCCTTTTAAAGTATACTCTTCAGTGGTTTTTAGTACATATTCACAAAGTTGTGCCAACTACACCACAAATCTCAGAACACTGTCATTAACCAAAAAGACAAAGTCCTTTTAATTAAATATGTAGTTGTTTCAATTTCACAATCCTATTCATCTATCATCCTTACTTCCCCACACAAATGACTAAGGTGTGTCTACTGTTATTTCTGTCAAATAATCAAATTTTCTATTTTAGTTTGTTTACTTATTTCATTTATTTCTGTATAAGAATGACTTTCTCTACCCACATTTTAGGCTTATTTTTGTTTATTTAAGCTCATTGAGTTCCATATTGAGTTTATTAATGACCTGTCTAGTATTTTAATATATACATGCAAACTGGTTTATACAATTTCCAATACAACCTGCCATTCACAGGTTTTTCAATTGTGTTCATTTTCATTCACACTTAAATAATATGTGTATCAAGGACTTAGTTCCCTGACCCATGTTAATCAATAGGGAGCACAGAGTTAAAATTCAAATATTTGATGGCTATTCTATTGTTACTGTTTTCTCCATTCTGGTCAAACACTGTGGCCTGTATGTTTTCTGTTTTTTTTGGGGGGGGGAGGAGGAACTAATTATTAGGAAAAATATCCTTATCTCTTCCTGTTTTTTGACAGCTGTGATTTCAACTACTCATCATTATATGCACAGGGTTTCAGACTGGCATTAATCTTTGGTGCAAGCATAGAAGATGAAGTCTGAAGAAAGACTATTCACAAATTCTTTTTCTTCCTTTTAAAATTCCATGCTGGATAATGAGTGATGAGAAAAGCTTTCCTAGGGGCGCCTGGGTGGCTCAGTCGGTTAAAAAAGGTTGCCTTTGGCTCAGGTCATGATCCTGGAGTCCCAGGATTGAGCCCCACATCGGGGGGGGTCCCTGCTCAGCGGGGAGCCTGCTTCTCCCTCTGCCCCTCACCCTGCTTGTGCTCTCTCTCTCAAATAAAATAAAAATCTTAAAAAAAAAGCTTTCCTATACTAATTACGTTCATTTCTCTCTTTTTTTTCATTAGGAATTCTTTGATTTAGACAAAGGTAAGCAACATGGCTAAAATCCTTTCCACAAATAGGAGCACCTGGCTGGCTCAGTCGGAAGAGTGTGTGTCTCTTGATTTCAGGGTCATGAGTTCAAGCCCCACATTGGGTACAGAGATTACTTAAATAAACTTAAAAAAAAAATCCTTTCCATGAATAATAATGAAGATAACTATGAAAATGAGTACCAATGATAATAGTGGACAACTTTTACTAAACATTTACTAGGTATAGTAAATATTTACTAGGAATAGTTCTAAGCACTTTACATTTATTAATTCATTGAATCCTCACAACAAACAAATACATACAGCATGATTATCTTAATAATATGTAAGAAATAAATTGCCACTAACATATAAAAGTAAAAAGTAAAAACAAAACAAAACTAGAAGGATAAACAACACTTTGATAATAGTGGTTCATTATCTCTCTAGTATGAGAGGGGGGTGGATAAAAAGGAACAAAACAGTTTAAAGGGAGAAAATGTGTATAATTTCAGCAATAAATAGATGTTTTAAAAGAAAGAAACAAACATTCAAAGATAAATTTGGGGTCATAGTATTCGGGGCATATTTCATAACTGCAAATGTTTAGATGCAAACAGAACATGAGTAATAAAGTCATTTTGAAAAGTCATTAAGTATATATAATTCATTTTAAAAATCTATATTTATTGAAATGGCAACCATATTTTTTGGCATGACCAAAACAGGTGAAGGGATAACATGCATGCATACCATGACTTTAAAAATAAAGTCTGGGAGGTTTGCTCTATCAACTTACGAGTAGTCATTGATAGTTGCTATGATTACTGTTAATCATAATTGCTGGTTTTCTGATTTTCTGTTTTGTGTAAGAAAATACAAATTTGTGAAACGAAACACAAGATTAATACTGACTTCAAAAACAAGGTTATAACTCTACAATTAGAAACTACAAAATCTCACAATTTTAAACAGTGTGATATTGGTGTAAGCACAAATACATAGATCAGAGAAGAAAAAAATACAAGCAAATATAAACAAGAATATAATGTCTCACCAAGAAGGTAGAATGAAATAATAGGCAAGAAAAGAATTACTGAACTGCCCTTAGTACAAGATTGGGGAACAGGGATGGGTAATGTCAATTTAGAATCTTAATTCATAACTTAGAGTGAAAAACATTTGAATTAAAAAGAAATATAAAATAAAATTTAAAAACAAAAACTAGTGAAAGTGTAACTATCAAACGTGAATTTTTTTTGTTTAAAATATTAGGAAGGTAACAGGTGCTTTAACTTTTATTACTCATCAGTATGAATTCCCTGATGACGAATGAGATCTGAGCCACTACTAAATGCCTTCCCGCATTCCTTACAGTTATAGGGCTTTTCACCAGTGTGAATTCTCAGATGTCGTGTAAGGTTTGAACATTTATTAAAGGCCTTTCCACATTCACTACATTCATACGGTTTTTCATCTGTATGTATTCTCTGATGTTGAAAAAGTTGTGAGTTCTGAGTAAAGGCCTTCCCACATTCAAGACATTCAAAGGGTTTCTCACCAGCATGAATTCTCTGATGTTGACGAAGTTGTGAGCTCTGAGTAAAAGCTTTCCCACATTCCTTACAATCATAGGGTTTCTCCCCAGTGTGAATTCTCTGATGATTAGTAAGCGCTGAGCCACTACTAAAGGCTTTGCCACATTCCTTGCACTCATACGGTTTTTCACCAGTATGAATTCTCTGATGCTGAACAAGCTTTGAGCTCTGAGTAAAAGCTTTGCCACATTCTTTACATTCATAGGGTTTCTCACCAGTATGAATTCTCACATGTTGAAAAAGTTGTGAGCTCTTAGTAAAGGCTTTCCCACATACTTTACATTCATAGGGTTTCTCACCAGTGTGAATTCTCTGATGGTCAATAAGATTTGAGCAATAGCTAAAGGCCTTCCCACATTCCTTACATTCATAGGGCTTCTTACCAGTATGAATTCTCTGATGCTGAGAAAGGTATGAGCTACAACTGAAAGCCTTGCCACATTCCTTACATTCAAATGGTTTTTCACCAGTATGAATTTTCAGATGTCGAGTAACATGGGAGCCACAACTAAAGAATTTCCCACACTCCTTACATTCATAAGATTTTTCACCAATATGAATTCTCTGATGTTGAATAAACTGTGAATTCTGACTAAAGACCTTTCCACATTTCTTACATTCATAGGGTTTCTCTTCATTATTAATTATTTGCTGTAGAGTAAAGAATGTCTGTTGAATAAATGTGGGCATATATTCATGAGTGAGTATTTCTTGGCTGAAATGCCCACTTTGATATCCCAGTTGTTTTTCAAAGTGGTTTCTATATTCCACAATGTCTCTAAAACGGGAGTACTCAAGGCCATGCTTTGTAAGCCCCATTATCTCCCTCTGGCAAGATTCTATTTCATAAACTTCCTTCTTCAGAGACAGTAACTTGGTTTCACACATTGATTCCAGATCTGAAAGAAAATGAAATGTTAAATATTCTTACCACCCCACTCCCACCACCCATTTATGAAAACTTAAACTTTTATAATAGAAATGGAAAAATTAAAGTGAAAAGAGTATCTGGTGGTAAGTGACATATAGTTCTCAAGTATATCTGTTTAACCTGAAGATAGACCCCAAAACTGCACTGAAATTAATGAGATATAATGCAAAATGTGAGGGAGGAGACTACAGAAAAAGGAAACCACAATGATTCTCAAATATTGATGTGGCTCAGAATCATAAGGAAAGGAAGATAAATATACACTACCTGGGCATATGAAAAGATGACAAGTCCTATATACATCTATACAAGCATGCATGTATGAACACGTAAGAAACCATCATACTATACGTATCACAAAAAGTGGATAATTTGCTGACCTCCATTAAAGGTTTCTGGAGAGGAACAAATGCACATAGGGGAAGATTTCTGGGCTCTGTAGTATGATAAAGAATAAATTTGGTCTTTGTCCTTGGTTTCTAACACAGAGCTTCAAAAACCCTTGGAACTTCCTGAGTGATAGGAGTGTTTTTTGCTAGGCCAATGAGGTGACTCACGGCAGATCCCTAGATAGCTGCAGGATGGGGGACTGGTCACCAGAAAGACCTAGCATGTTATTAGAGGGTTGGGACCTTCAGCTACTGGCCTTCTGGGGAGGAGAGAAGAGCCAGAGATTGAGTGGCCAATGACTCACTCAATCATGCCAGTGTGAGTAAATCCCAATAAAAACTCTGTACACCAAAGCTCAGTGGACCTTTCTGGTTGGTGAACATACTTGATGTGCCAGGTAGGTGACACACTTTGATTCCACAGGGAGATGGCGTGGAACCTCTGTATCGGGAAGCTTACTAGACCTTGCCCTAAAATGTATCCTTCAGAGTAAAACTGCAATTATAAGTATAAAGCTTTCTAGAGTTCTGTGAATCATTCTAGCAAATTATTAACCTTGCAGGAGCTGTGAAAATCCCCAAATTTATAGCCAGTTGCTCAGAAGTTTAAGTGTCTAAGAACTCTGAGACTTGCAGCTGGCATCTAAAAGTGAGAGCAGGGGCGCCTGCGGGGCTCAGTCGGTGAAGCGTCTGCCTTCGACTCAGGTCATGATCCCAGGGTCCTGGGATCGAGCTCAGTGGGGAGTCTGCTTCTCCCTCTCCCCCACTCGTGCTTGCTCTCTCTCTCTCTCTCAAATAAATACATAAAATCTTTAAAAAAGTAAAATAAAATAAAGCGAGGGCAGTCTTGTGTACAGCTCTGCTATTAATCCGTAGGGTCTATGCTAACTCTGGGCAGTTAGGATCAGAACTGCAGCACTCCCAGTTGTGATGAAAACTGAAGAGGTTCCAAAGTAAGGATAGATTGGCCAAAATTTGAAAGAGATTACAGAGGGCTAGCCACAAAGGGGCAGAGCCTGGAGTCAGTCTAAGGTATTGAACTAAATTGATGTGAGCAGTAGATAGGGAAGACTCAGAATATGTTCTGTTCTGGTGATTCAGTAAAAATACTGTTTGCCTTGGAATTTTGTGATGCTGATCTTGGGAGAAGAGACTTACTCATGTACCACTGCAGTGGCTGAAAAGGAGGCAGCTAACGTTTAAGGCAAACAGGAAGAAAATAAGACACGGTGGAAAGTACTGTCATGGAAAAATGACAAGTGGAAGCAAGCTGATAAGAGTGGAATTCCAACTCACAGTTACTCACTATATGTTCCTGGGCAATTATTTAACCTAAGTCCCCATTTCCTCATCTGCAAAAGGGAGATCATCTTTACCTCATGATTCCTGGGAGGGAAAGGAATAATGCCTGTAAATGTCTTTGAGTCAAGTGTTCAGTATTTGATAGCTATTATTACGAAAGAATTTCTTACCAAAAATGGGGATTTTAGGCAAATTAAATGGTTTGAAGACATCAAAATGGAGCCTACTGGAACAACTCAAGCCAGAAACAAGAAATTCTTTCCAGCATAATCTTTTTTCTCCTCTCCCCATAGGATATTTCAGCAATTTCCATAGAGTTAAGCTCCTAAGTAACTTTTAAAACTATCCACTTCTATGTCCACTGCCAATGGCCTCTCTTCCAAACCAGAATCATCTCAGGCCCATCTCCCCACCAAGTTCTCACACTCTTTAATCTATTCAGCAGCCAAAATTAATGTGGCCTGGCCTTCCACTGCTCAAAACGAAACTCCTCACACTCACTGGCAAAGACCAACTGATCTCCAATCCTGACTCACACTCCACGCTTGCTTGCTCACCAGCCCAGTAACCCTCCCTTTCTTTCAGTTCTTCAAACACACCAACCTTTCCCCTCCTAGAAGGGCTTTCGCAGGGGTTCTTCCCTCCACCTGGAGTTTTCTTTTCTTTTTTTTTTTTTAAGATTTTATTTATTTATTTGAGAGAGAGAGAGAGCATGCACAAGTGGGGGGGGGGCAAAGGGAGAGGGAGAAGCAGCCTTCACTGAGTGGGGAGCCCGATGTGGGCCTCGATCCCAGGACCCTGGATTCATGACCTGAGCTGAAGGCAGACACAACTGACTGAGCCACCCAGGCACCCTGGAGTTTTCTTAATACATTAAATAGTAAGACCTAATACTGAACCTAGTACTATAGCAATTCTGAAATATTGATGAGCACAAATAATTTTTTAATATGTCTACATTAACAGTAAGATGATATGAAAATATCTGTGATTTCCATCCATGTCAAAGTCACAGGAACTATACAATACTGCTATGGTTTGTTCCATACACTACAGTAGGAAGATATGCAATTTTCAATTCGAGGTTAGTTAAATATAAAGTATTTTGTTCTTCTCTTTCAAGCTCAAAGACTCCCTAAATTTTATTCAAAAGAATCCAAAATTAGCAACCTCCTTAAAAACATGATGTCACTCTTCCGCTCAAATCATCTCATTCAGAATAGAATTCAAAGCCCATACCAAGGCCCACAAGACCCCAAGTCATCTGCAGGCACACCCCACCTCTCACGTGCACCTAGCACACAAACACACAAACACACATACATCCTGCTACTTTGCTGATCTCCTTTCCTACAAGTCCTTCTTTGCTTCTTCTGTTCCAATCACAGTGGTAGATGCCAAAAAGCCCCTAATTCAGGGACTTTGTTCTTCCTTTTCCTTCTGCCTGAATCTCTTCTACCAGATATTTACAACACTTGTTCCCTCGCTTCCTTCAGGTTTTGGTTAAATTATCACCTCATCAAAGAGGCCTTCTCTAACCTCCCTTCACACCACTTACCACCATCTGACATTATAAACATATCTTTTTTTCTCTCTCACCTTCTAGAACACAGGCTCCAGAAGAGCAAAACTCTGAATGTTTTATTCAATGCTGTACTCCCAGCATTGGCCCCACTGGGACCAATACTTACTATACAGTAATGCTCTTCTGGAGCATTCAGGATAAGGTAAACACTTTATCCTAAATCTCGCCTCCTCTGACACCTCTTCCTTTCCATTATAGGCCTTTTCATTTTCCCCAACATTATCATCATAGGAGGTGACTGCAATCACTTGCAAGACTCCCAACTATTTATTCAGTATGGATTTTCCACTTCTGCATATTTAGCCACTGACTTTCTGCTAAGCCCCCTGATTCTCTTTACTAGATTCTACTTTGTAGAAATTATTCATGGATATATTTTAGCACTACTTTTTGACTTCCAAGTTTGTTTGTTTTTTTTAAGATTTTATTTATTCATTTGACAGAGAGAGACAAAGCGAGAGAAGGAACACAAGCAGGGGGAGTGGGAGAGGGAGAAGCAGACTCCCCACGGAGCAGGGAGCCTGATGCTGGGCTCGATCCCAGGACCTTGGGATCATGACCTGAGCCGAAGGTAGACGCTTAATTACTGAGCCACCCAGGCACCCCTGACTCCCAAGTTCTTAATAGGTGACATGATTAGCAAATGACAGCACCTGGCAGGCTCTCTTGCACAAATCAGTAAATGAAAAACACTGGGTAAAGAAATAATGCACAACAAACTGGTTAAACAAGTCACTGGCAAGTAATATTGATGAAGACCAGTACTTGGAGGAGGGGCTGTGCATACACACGCATGCATGCACACACAGAAAACATTGAAGAGGAAGAAAAGCCAACTAGGAACTGAATCTAAAATACGGGTAAAAGAGTTTTATTGGAGGGGAAGTGAAGGGCTCACCCTACTTGAAATTATGAGGGTTGCTGGAGAAGAGTAGCAGAAAGAGTAGTAAGTGAGAGAAGGAATGAAACAGGTCATTTGTAAACTCATGCTAAGAGGACTTGGTTTTTCCAACAAGCCTAGATAACATCTCAAAGGTGCTGAGTTTACCTGTAGTGCCTTGCTCCTGACCAATCATTTCTCACTCACCTGAACACAGGCCTCTTGTCAGCTCTCTGCCAACCATCCAGGGCTCTTTTCCTTGTTCCAATAAGGAGATAACTTGAGGCTTAGGAATGTAAAGTCCTGCTCACAAGAAAAGATATGGGACATGGTTATGCGGTGGGTAAACCAGATCCAGAAATCAGATCCAGTCCCTTGATGACAAAAGAGGAGATGCCACTACAGGAACAGCCAAAGAAAGAGGACGAAGCTTCTGCCACAGTCACTGGAGTTGCCCATTTCCAACTCTTCCTTTTCATTGCAGCTCAAACCACTTATTTGGGAATAGGGAGCAGAAATTCAGCCGGTAACTTGAAAAGCAGCTGGGAAATTCACTGTGGAAGAATCATTCCAGAGAAGAACTCTAAATTACTGGTATAGAAGCCCTTACCCATTGACAGCAGATTGCTATAGTTCTCCAACATCACATCTCTGTACAAGTCCCTCTGACCAGGGTCCAGGCACTCCCACTCCTCCTGTGAGAAGTCTATAGACACATCACTGAACACCATTGATCCCTGAAACAATAAACATATGTATTACTTGTATAATAAAAGAAATAATTCAGAGACTATGGCACTTGTATTATGGGGTAAAGCAAATGAGTGACTTATTGGTATCACTCAGAATCAGTACCTTTGGATCTTAAAAATAGATGCAAGAGTAATTAGTTTATTTTATAATAACATATCTAGAGGGCGCCTGGCTGGCTCAGTTGGTAGAGCATGTGGGGACCCTTGATCTCGGGGTTTTAAGTTTGAGCCCTATGTTGGGTATAGAGGTTACACCCAAAAATAAAATCTTAAAATCTATGAATAAACTTAACCAAAGATGTGAAAGACCCATGCTCTGGAAACTATAAAACACTGATGAAAGAAATTGCAGACAACATAAATAAATGGAGACATTCCATGCTCATGGACTGGAAGAACAAATACTGTTAAAATGTCTATAGTATCCAGGGGCGCCTGGGTGGCTCAGTCGTTAAGTGGCTGCCTCCGGCTCAGGTCATGATCCCAGGGTCCTGGGATCAAGCCCTGCATCGGGCTCTCTGCTCAGTGGGAGGCCTGCTTCTCCCTCTCCCATTCCCCCTGCTTGTGTTCCCTCTCTCGCTGTCTCTCTGTTAAATACATAAATAAAATCTTTAAAAAAAATGTCTACAGTATCCAAAGCAATCTACAGATTTAATGTAATCCCTATCAAAATACCAACAGTATTTTTCACAGAACTAAAATAAACATTCCTAAAGTTTGTATGGAACCACAAAACGCTCAGAATAGCCAAAGCAATCTTGAAAAGGAAAAAAAAACTGGAGGTATCACAATTCCAGACTTCAAGTTAAATTATAAAGCTGTAATAAAACAATATGGAACGGACACAAAAATAGACACATAGATCAACGGAACAGAACAGAAAGCCCAGAAATAAACCCACAATTATGTGGCCAATTAATCTTTGACAAAGAGTAAAGAATATACAATGGGGAAAAGATAGTCTCTTCAATAAATGGTGTTGGGAAGACTCAACAGCTACTTGCAGAAGAATGAAACTGGACCACTTTCCTACATGATACACAAAAACAAATTCAAAATGAATTAAAGACCTAAATGTGAGACCTAAAACCATCAAAATCCTAGGAGAGATCACAGGCAGTAACTTCTCTGACATTGGCTATAACATCATCTTTCTAGATATGTCTCCTGAGACCAGGGAAATAAAAGAAAAAATAAACTATTGGGACTATGTCAAAATAAAAAGTTTCTGCACAGCAAAGGAAACGATCAACAAAATTAAAAGGCAACCTACTGAATGGGAGAAGATATTTACAAATGACATATCTGATAAAGGGTTAGTCTCCAAAATATATAAAGGACTGATACAACTCAACACCCAAAAACAAATAATCCAATTAAAAAATGGGCAAAAGACATGAACATGAACATTCCTCCAAGGAAGACATACAGATGGCCAACAGACACAAGAAAAGATGTTCAACATCACTCATCATCAGGGAAATGCAAATCAAAACCACAATGAGATATCACCTCACACCTGTCAGAATGGCTAAAATGAACAACACAAGAAACAACAGGTGTTGGTGAGGATGTGGAGAACAAGGAACGTTCTTGCACTTGGTGGGAATGCAAACCGGTGCAGCCACTGTGGAAGACAGTTTGGAAGTTCCTCAAAAAATTAAAAATACAACTACCCTATGATCCAGTAATTGCATTACTGAATACTAATTCAAAGGGATACATGTACCCCTATGCTTATATAGCAGCATTATTTACAATACCCAAATTATAGAAGCAACCTAAGTGTCCACTGATAGGTGAATGGATAAAGATGTGGTATTTATACAGACAATGGAATATTATTCAGCCATAAAAAGAATGAAATCTTGCCACTGCAACAACATGGATGGATCTAGAGAGTATAATGCTAAGCAAAATAAGTAAGTCAGAGAAAGACAAATACCATATAATTTCACTCATATGTCAAATTTAAAAAATAAAACAAACCAACAAAGGAAAAAGAGAGAGAGAGAGACAAACCCAAAAAAAAAAAGAGACTCTTAACTATAGAGAAACAGATGGTTACCAGAGTGGAGGTGGTCGGGGGGATGGGTGAAATAAATGAAGGGGATTAAGAGCACACTTATCTCGATGAGCACTGAGTAATATATGGAATTGTTGAATCACTATATTGTACACCTGAAACGAATATAACATTGTATGTTAACTAGAACAAAAAGGTTAATCAGTTTATTTTAGATTGAAAACAAACAAGTTCCTGACTTTACCTATTGAAAAGGTCTACAAATAATAATTCATCCAGTAGAAATAAGCACCCCTAGTGTCTAGATTGTAGTCCCTAAGTATTATATTCAAATAAAAGGAACCAAGATCTTTTGGGGAAAGAGATGATTTCAGGATTGAGTCAGAAATGCCAGGATAAGACTGAACATTCTGTTATATCAGAAAGCAAGGGAGCTATCAAAAACTGTTAGAATCATGTTACATGGACCCAGGCACCAACTTGAAGAGCCTTTCATTGGCTAAAAATGGTGTAATTTGAGGATCCAGTATAATGGACCTATAGACAAAAAAATGTTTAAATCATGAGCTCCTAACAGCAATGAATAAAATACTACTGGTCACCCTTTTAGGATTCTAAGAAACCAACTCATTATTCAAATATTCTTTCCTAGACAGACTATCTTTCAGGGTAACCAAACAGTTGATGAGAAGTTTTACTTTATAAAGAGTATTTCAGGGGCGCCTGGGTGGCTGTCCATTAGGCGTCTGCCTTTGACTCAGGTCATGATCCCAGGGTCCTGGGATGGAGCCCCACCACATCGGGCTCCCTGCTCAGCGGGGAGTCTGCTTCTCCCTCTCCCTCTGCCTCTCTCCCTAGCACTCCCTCTCTCTCAAATAAATCAAATCTTAAAAAAATAAAAATAACAAACAAAGAGTATTTCATCTAATCTATGAAGGAGGAATGACAGAATTAAAATATCATTCTGCAACCTCTAATCTAGACAGTAATCACCAATGATGGATAACATTACAAAAAGAAAGAGTACCAGATATAATGTGCCTCCTGATGGAATCACATATCACCATGTGTGACATATTCACGACAAAAAAAAAAATCTCAACTGAATCTGATCAAGCATCTAGACTTAACTACCAATTTTCAGGAAACAGTTAAATGATGCCACAGAGATGCAATCAGCAAAATCCAAACAGTGGACAAATGAACTACTTTTTTTCTTTTCTAACAAAAACATACACAGAAAGAAAACAGATGGAAGGGGTACCTGAAAAATAAGAGACTCAAAAGACTTCAATGAACTGCAGTGCACAGTCCTTATTTGGATTCTAATCCAAATAAACAATTAAAGAATTCAAAATTTGAACACTGGCTTGATATTGATGATATTAACAAATTATTTCTAACTTTTCTAGAGGCAATAATGGCATAATGGTTGTTTCCAAAAATAATCCTTGTCTTTTAGAAATACATACCAATTTGTATTTGCTTCAAAATAACCCTGTGTGTAGAAGTGAGGGTAGGGTAGTGTGCAAGGAAGAAACAGGTATCAGTATAAATGAAACAAGACTGACTCGGATTTGAAGCTGAATGGTGAGTATATGGTGGTTCATAACTCCTCTACTTCCCTATGTCTGAAATTTATTATTATAAAGTTTTTTTAAAGGGGGTTGGTAGAGAATAGAATATCTACAAGGCTCTACTCATATGAATTGCACTGATTTAAACAAAATTGTGATATAACTCTGTTGTGGGAAAAGGAGTAGAGTGTGATAATAGCAAATCCAAATCCACACATACCTTGCAAAAAAATAACTACAAAATGTCTAAAAATTTGGTTAATCAAGAAACAGCAATATAGGAATATTAATTAAAATAATGGATATATTCTATTGTAATCAGCTAAAAGAGATGCAGGTATCTCCCTTCAGGGATTATCTTTATTTCTGAGATAAAGAAAACTGGTGATTCCTATGGAAATTCCTCATGACCCACACTTCCTGTCCAACTTCAAACTGAACTTCGTTCATGGATGCCCTAAAAGTCACAGAGATCTGTCGGGATCAGCTACTGAGCCCACAATCTTCCGAGCTCATAAACCAGGAGGTCTTGCAACGGTCTAACATTTGGAACTACCAACATCACTTCCTATACTATCTCACTGGTCAATACCCATCTGTAGAACATACCCATGTTTGCTCCCAACTAAGCAACTTACGCATCTCCACCTCATCAAATCACCGTCTGGAAAGCATAAGTTCATTCTACAAATCTACTCTCATTTCCTTTCCATCACAGCTCTTGGGAGAGGGCTGAGAAAAGAGATGCCAGGTGAAAATATTAATGCTGGGTCAAAAAAAAAAGGGCACTTAAGAATGGTAAAGGATTATCTGGTTAGACTGAGGGGAAAAGGAGTCCAAGGATCCTGAAGGGGAAACCTGATAGCCAAAGATGTCAGGAGTAGGAAAACAAATACTCAAATGACCATTAAAAAAAATTTTTTTTTTAATTTGAAACTAAATGTCAGGAAGGTAAGAAAAAGCATCAACTCACCTGGGCCATGGCTTTCAGTATTGCAGGAGAGGATCAGTCCTCCTTGGGGCTGTTTTCCTGAGAAAGGATAGTATTCTGAGAAAGCAGGACTGGGGAAGCAAAGAAATGCTCTAGAAACCACATTGGCTTTACAACTTTCAGTTGACCCCCCTGGGTCTTATGATGTAACTGTGGTCAGTGGGAGGACGGGATGAATTCTACTTCTTCAACCCCAGAAGCCCCAGGCTTTAGCTATAGTAAAATGGATCCTGGCTGGTAGATTCAAAGGAATACAAACTCAGATTCCCTCTCCTTCATCTGATTAACCCAGGTTCTTGCCTCATCCAAGTGATTCAGGCCAGACCTTGTCCCACTTCAGTAAACCCAAGACAGAGCTTCTTTGACCTGCCTGAGGAGATCCTCCTCTGCAGCCCTCACTCAGGTCCTCAGGCAAATTCACCCAAATGGTACCCTTGGTCCAGGAACCCAGTATGCTCTGATCAGAAGGACTAAGACTTCCCTAATGAAGTCTTCTCACTTCCCAAGCCCAAGACAGTCTGTCAACTCCCATCCCCGCAGAACTCCTTACCTCAGCCTTACACAGACACACTCCTCATTCTTTTTTTTTCCCCCAAAGATTTTATTTATTTATTTGAGAGAGAGAGAGCGAGAGAGAGAGAGAGCACAAGAGGGGGTAGGGTTGGGGCGCCTGGGTGGCTCAGATGGTTAAGCATCTGCCTTCGGCTCAGGTCATGATCCCAGAGTCCTGGGATCGAGTCCCGCATCGGGCTCCCTGCTCTTTGGGAGCCTCCTTCTCCCTCTGCTTCTCTCTCTCTCTCTGTCTCTCATGAATAAATAAATAAAATCTTAAAAAAAAAAAAGAGGGGGGAGGGTCAGAGGGAGAAGCAGACTCCCTGCTAAGCAGGGAGCCTGATGTGGGACTCGATCCCAGGACTCCAGGATCATGACCTGAGCCGAAGGCAGTCACTTAACCAACTGAGCCACCCAGGTGCCCCCACACGCCTCATTCTTACCCTATAGCTCTGTTTTTCTTTAAAAAAAAAAATAATAACTTTGCTAATATGTTTTTGCCATGCAAAACAAAGTGTCAACTTTTATAGCTTTGGGCTAAGAAGATTTTTCTTACCTATCCATATTTATATAAATTTCTCTGTTTAGGGGTGACTGGGTGGCTCAGTCGTTAAGCGTCTGCCTTCAGCTCAGGTCATGATCCCAGAGTCCTGGGATCGAGCCCCGCATCGGGCTCCCTGCTCGGTGGGAAGCCTGCTTCTCCCTCTCCCACTCCCCCTGCTTGTGTTCCCTCTCTTGCTATATCTCTCTCTGTCAAATAAATAAATAAAATCTTTAAAAAAAATTTCTCTGTTTAATGCTTTGTCACATGTAGGTCTTTAATCAATTATTATTTTATTTTGGTAGAATATTATTTAACAAAACACTATAGTATAAAATTATGTTATAATTTTGTTTCAGTATAATTTATGAGTTAGGAATCCTACTTAATTTCTCTCATAGGAGGCTGACTACCCAAGTGTACCAAAGTCACATGTGAATATATCTCACTTAAAATGCACTATTATTTTATATGCCACTAAGAAAGATAAAAACTGTGTAAGATATTACCTACTTCAGATATGTTGAAATCGGGGGGGGGGGGTGCGTGAGCCTTACCGCAGGTGACTACAGCATTGGTTTAAATGCCAAACCATTATAACAGATGATACATATTTGGATTTACTGTGGTTCTATTTTGGTTCAGTGATCCATCTTTATTCTTTGGCCAGCATCACACTCTATTTATTGTAATTTATTTTTTATATATAATTTAAAAATATGTCAAGGGGCACCTGGGTGGCTCAGTTGGTTAAGCGACTGCCTTCGGCTCAGGTCATGATCCCACGGTCCTGGGATCGAGCCCCGCATCGGGCTCCCTGCTCGGTGGGAAGCCTGCTTCTCCCTCTCCCACTCCCCCTGCTTGTGTTCCCTCTCTCTCTCTGTCAATTAAATAAATAAAATCTTTAAAAAAATAAAAATAAAAATATGTCAAAAATATATCTTATAATTTAAAAATATGTCTTAATAAAAGGCCGTTTCCATCACATACCTATTAGAATGGCCAAAGCCAGAACACTGACAACAGGAAATGCTGGTGAGGAGCAACAAGATCTCTTGTTCATTGCTGGTGGGAATGCAAAATGGTACAGCCACTTTGGAAGACAGCTTGACAGTTTCTAACAAAACTAAACATACTTGGGGCGCCTGGGTGTCTCAGTCTGTTAAGCGTCGGCTCCCTACTTCTCCCTCTCTTTCTGTGTTGTCTCTCTCTCAAATAAATAAAATCTTAAAAAAAAAACCCCAAAAAACTAAACATACTTTTATATGATCCAGCAATCATACTTCTTAGTATTTACTCAAAAGAGCAGAAAAATTATGTCCACACAAAGACTTGCACAGAAGCTTTATTCCTAATTCCCAAAACTTGGAACCTTTAGTAGGTTAATGGTTAAATAAACTGTAGTACATCCAGAAAATAGAATGTCATTCAGTGATAAACAGAAGTGAGCTATGGAGCCATAAAAAGATATAAAGGAAGCTTAGATGCATATTACTAAGTAAAAGAAGTCAATATGAAAAGGCTACATACTGTATGACTCAAACTATATAATAATCTGGAAAAAGCAAAACTCTGAAGACAATAAAAAGAGTGGTTGCCAGGGGTTTGGAGAAGGATGAATAAATAGAACACAGAGGATTTTGGAGGCACTGAAACTACTTTGTATGATACTATAATGATGGATACATGCCATTTTACATTTGTCCTAACCGACAGAATGAACAAGAATAAACATCTAAACTGTGAACTCTGGATGATCATGAGGTGTCAGTATAGGTTCATCAAGTGTACCAAATGGGGGCGCCTGGGTGGCTCGGTCAGTTAAGTGTCTGCCCTCAGCTCAGGTCATAATCCCCAGGGTCCTGGGATCCAGCCCCAAGTCAGGTTTCTTGCTCAGCACGGAGTCTGCTTCCCCCTCTCCGTCTGCCCTCCCCACCCCCACTTACACGCTCTCTCGCTCTCTCTCTCTCAAATATATAAAATCTTAAAAAAAATAAAACTTTTACCAAAAAGAAGTGTACCAAATGTACCTGGTGGGGGATGTTGATAATGAACAGGGAGGCTGTGGGTATATGTGGGAAATCTCTGTACCTTCCTCTTGATTTTGCTGTAAACCTAAAACTGCTCTAAAAACATAAAGTCTTTAAAAAAAAAAAGTTTCTGGCTCTGAAGCCAGACTGTCTAGATTAAAAATAAATAAATAAATAACCCCTCATTACTCATCTTTTTCAAGTTTCCTGATATTCTGACTTACTTTCCCATATGAGCATAAATTGTTTAAAAAATATATCGGTATTTTTCTTGAGGCTACATAAAATGCATACATTAACTTAAGGAGTTCTGACACCTTTATGATGTTGAGTCTTGCTTTCCTATAACACAGAATACCTTTCTATTTATTCAAATCAATGTTTCTGTCCTTCAGGATACTGAAAGTTTTCCTCATGTGTATCATGCTCATCTCTTTTTTAGATTATTCCTAGGTATCTTATACTATTTTTGTGGCTATTAATTATATTTATAAATTACAATAATTAATATGCATATGATATAATTATGTTACACAGAAAATTAACATAAACATAATTATATTTTAAGTATATATTTATATGTAAATGTGTTTTATATTATTGTTTACTTAAAATTGTTATTACACTTTTCCCCAATGCATCTTTCATCTATTTTTGTTTTAAATAAACAAAATTCTATTGACTTCTGGATACTGACTGTGTACCTTTTAAATTCTCTTCTATTTGTAATAGTTTTCAGTCTATAACAGGATGTTAAACTATGTCTCTCTCATTCTTAGTTTAGGAGAAGTCCTGAAGAAGAGCAAGAGAACAGGGGCCACAAAACTCTGCATTCCACAGCAAGAACACTGGCTATTTTTTTTTTTTTTTAAGATTTTATTTGAGAGAGAGAGAGAACACAAGTGGAGGGGAAGGGCAGATGGAGCAGGAGAAGCAGACTCCCCGCTGAGCAGGGAGCCCGAAACGGGGCTCGACCCCAGGACCCTGATGCTTAACCAACTGAGCCACCCAGGTACCCCGAGAACCCTGGCCATCTTGTGTATCGTGCAAAAGGAGCTGGCTGCAAACTGATTTTGTGCCCTTGGATCCATTCAACATCTATTCTAAAGGTGTTTCAGAGATTGGAGAGTGTATGAGAGGAGGCTGTTTTTGAGAGAAAGAGCTACTTTTGGAAAGCACTGGTATGCTCTGTAGTCCTCCTGCCTCACAGGGACAGAAAAGAGGGACCCCAGTGCCACAAGGGTTCCAAGTAGAATGTGATGGGAGGTCTTGGGAAAATTTGCCTTGTGTTCCAGAGTTTAGAAAGCACAGAGACTGGGGCCACAGTCCCTCTTCGAAGTAGCTATGATGGGCCCCATAGTAGGAGCTGGCCTGGGTCTGGTTTTATTCTAAGCCTACCAAAAGTATTTCCAGCTCTAGAGAAGAGCTCTGTGGAGGACTGATGCCCAAAGCCTGAATGTAGGAACTGTAAGCAGCCCTCTCCTTAGTAGTTGTGAACATGCCCCAAGGCAAGAGAGATCCAGCGTCCCTACAATTAAGATTTTTCTTCCCCTCTCTTTTTGCTGCTCCCCACTTCAAGTTGTCTAGTGGAACAGAGGTTAGGAGAAGGAAAAAAAGAAGCAATCATCAAGCTTTCTCACTGGAAGCTTCTAGCTCAAGGAGCCAGGAGGTCAAACTTTTAAAACAAAAGTTTATGGCATCGATTAGTACAGTGAAACAGACATTCTCATTACTAAAATGAGGCTGATTTTGTGACTGAAAGAAACCAGAGGACTGTTTATTTTCCAACTGTGACTGAAACACTTATCCATAGGCAGGAAATTAACTGGCCCAGAGAAGCTTGGTAGAAGTTATGGGGAAAAAATAAAGCAGTTGTTTTCCAGTTGTTCCCTATGGAGTACTGGTTTTCTAAAGGACTTAGGGGGGAAAAAAGGTTAAATAACACTGCTGATAGTGCCTTCTCCCTGATTTTATGGTGAATGCTTCTGGTATTTCACCATTAGGCATTAGGTTAGTTTTGCTTTTTTTTTTTTTTTAACCTTTCAATATAGAAATCTCCAAACACACACAAGAGTAGAGTTTAAATACTATGAAAATCCTCCATGTACCTACTAACTAACTTCAATAATTATCAGGTTAGGTGGCTCAGTCTGTTAAGCATCTGCCTTCCGGCAGGGTCCTGGCATAGAGCCCTGCATCAGGCTCCCTGCTCTGCAGGGGAGTCTACTTCTCCCTCTCCCTCTGCCCCTACCCATTTCTGTTCTCGCTGTCTCTCGCTCACTCTCTCAGTCTCAAATAAATAAAATTTTTAAAAGAAGTAATTATCAGGTCATGGCCAATATGGTTTTTTTTAAGATTTTTTTTTTATTATTTATTCATTTGAGACAGAGAGAGAGCATGAGCAGGGGGAGAGGCAGAGGGAGAGGGAGAAGCAGGCTTCCCGCTGAGCAGGGAGCCCGATGTGGGGCTGATCCCAGGATCCTGGATCATGACCTGAGCCGAAGGCAGACGCTTAACCATCTGAGTCACCCAGGCGCCCCGGCCAATATGGTTTTATCTAGACTCTGCTCCACTAATATTAGGTTAGCTTTGATTTTTGTTTGAATAGCTTTATTGAAAAATACCTCACATATTATATAAGTCAATCATTTAAAATATATAAATTCTATGTTTTTTACTGTATCACCATGATCTAATTCTAGAATTTTCTTTCCCCCAAAAGAAAGCCCATTAACAGTCAATCTCCTTTTCCCCTTCCTCCCTCAGCCCTAAGCAGACATGAATCTATGTTCTTCCTCTATGGACTTGTCTAACATTTCATATAAATGGAATCATAGGATATGTGGCCTTTTGTGACTAGATTTTTTCATTTAGCACGTTTTCAAGGTATATCCATGTTGTGGCATGTTATCAGTATTTCATTTCCTTTTATTGCTGAATAATAATATTCCATTGTATGGATAGATCACATTTTGTTTACCCATTCATCAGTTGAAAGACATTTAGATTATTTCCACTTTTTGGCTTACCATTGTGAATAATGCTCCTATGAACATTCATGGACAAGTTTTTGTGTGAATATACCTTTTCAGTTCCCTTCAGTATATACCTAGAAATGGAACTGCTAAGCCATATGGCAACTCTGTTTAACATTTTGAGGAACTGCTAAACTGTTTTCTAAAGGGGCTGAACCATGTTGCATCCCACCAGCAATTTGTCAAAATCTTCATCTTGTTATTATCTCTTTTTTATCATAAGCATCCTACTAGATAGGAAGTGGTATGTCATTGTGGTTTTGATTTACATTTTCCTTATGACTAATGATGCTGAGTGAAATTAGTTTTTAAGAACTCAATTCTTTAGAATTCTTTTCTAATGTAATTTCCACTACTGTCCATTATTTTCCCAAAGGCATTCCCATTCATGTGGGAAGAGGCAGTAACTCTTATTTCCTATTAAGGACAAGGAAATTGAGTGGAATAAACATTGTCAATGGTTAATGGGAAAGGAGAACCAGCACATCTTTGAATGGTTTTGGCCAGGAGAAGGGATGATGTAGGTAATTAAGACAGAAAGGGCTTAGGCCCAATAAAACTGGGGACATTCATGCTCATCCTGATCGTCTTGATGAAACTCCAGACTTTCAGTTCACTTTTTCATCCACGCCACCCAGATTACTTTAACCCAGAGTAAGCCTGCTCAAAACACTGTGTGCTAATCTTGAAAAAATGCTATCTATATTCTAACTCTCCTACTCTTGTGCCCGCTAATTTTTAGGTAAATAGAGTCATAAGGAAAGCTAATAGCCTTATGAAGTCAGAGGTACCCCTGCAGTGTTGAGTCACTGTATAATGAAGCTAACATTTAACAGTGGCATGTACCTGTCATGCCCACAGCCCCTTTCCTGAGGAAAAAGGTGCCCACCCAAATTTAAAGTTTAAGTCTCGTTTGATCATTTTTAAAAAGCAAATTTTGCTCACTATCCCTTAATAAATGTTTACTGTCAGATTTAATTACTTCCTCAATTAATTGCTAGCCCCTTGACCCCAATAATCTTTCAAGGTATGAGAAAATTTTGAAGGTTGAAAAAATGACTTACCATAAGAAGAAAAAAAAAGAAAGATCAATGTGAACACTAACTAAATCTTAAAAAGAAAACTTTTGAGCTCTGGCACCACTTAAAGTAGTCCAACAATAGCAGCACATTTGCTCAACATAAACTCTCAGGTATAAAAGAGTCCTCAGTATTTGGTCTTTTATTCAATTCCAAAAAGGAAAGAGAAGTGAGGAAAAGATCAAAGAAAAGGAAAGAGGGTTCTTGAATAATAGCTGACTCCATGCTTAAAAAAATCTGGAACGTTCTGCTGCTGCAGTTGCCAAAAGATGATGCTCTCAAAAGTGTCAGGTGTTGTGTTGAAAGGATCCCTTTTAAGAGCCTCCTAAGGGGTGCCTGGCTGGCTCAGTTGGTAGAGCACTTGATTCTTCATCTCGGAGTGGGGAATTTGAGCCCCACGTTGGGTGTAGAGAGAGAGCACAAGCAGGGGAAGGGGCAGGCAGAGGGAGAGGCAGGCTCCCCGCTGAGCAAGGAGCTCAATGGCGGACTCAATCCCAGGACCCTGGGATTATGACCTGAGCCGAAGGCAGATGTTTAACAGACTGAGCCACCCAGGTATCCCGAGATTACTTAATAAGTTAAAAAAAAAAAAGTCTCCGAATAGGGGCCCTCACTGGCCGTTTAGTGAAACATGCAACAGTATATTATGAATACTTCTTCTGCGGCTCCTCCTTGTACTATGATGGAGTCCATTGCAACCATAAGGTAATTAAAACACTGAAAAATTCTTTAAATCCATAATAACACGTGAGAGAAAAATATAAAGTTCACAAAAAAGGGTGAATAAAAATATACAATATTTTACTGGCTATAATTAGTGAGTGATTATATGTGTAGTTTTTTTTCTTGTCTTATTATTTATATTTCTAGTATAAGTGCTTGTTTCTACTTGTACAATCTGAAAAATATAAACTCAAGGAACTTTGAAAAAGCCAGTTAGCCTCAGAAATAGGAAAAACTGTACCAAAACCAGGAAGGACACCTGTGGCCTCACACAATAACCCCAGACAGAAAGGGCATCACAGTTAGTTGGCACAAGTGAGCACACAAAAATCCAAGTAGAAACAGGGTATGATAAAATAATAAATAAGCTGAATGTCCCAAGTGAGAGCTCACTGCATACTCAATCCATTACCTATGAAATGAACATTTTATTAACAAAATTAAACCCCTAATAATTAGTGATATTAGGAAGATTTAGGTTTTTTTAAGAAACGCCTAGCCTAGCTCAATATATTATGACAGGATGATGAGTTGTGATGACATTGCGTATCGTGCAACCTTAAGCACACATCACATCCAATGAAGAAACTGAGTTACAAAAATAAAAATCTACATTAAAAACATAAATTTACATGTCTGATGACATATAAAAAGGGACTCAGCATAATGACCACCAGCTCAGGTTCTAATGACCGTATAATATGCAACCAAGTCCCAGGGACCAACCAAGAGTTAAGTGAGAACTCAGCCTTTCTCATATCTGACTTGGTAATCTGTGTCTTATCTCCTTTTTTTCTTTATATTTTCCTAGAGGTTTATCAGTTTTATTCCCAAAACTAAATTTTTGGCTTTGTTCATTTTCTCTGTTGTACATTAATTTTATATTTCAAAATATATAAATTTTTATTTGAGCTCTATTATTATTTCCCATTTTTTTGCTCTTTTTGGATTTAATTTAGTACACTTTGTCTTAACTTCTTGAAATGGGGGCACCTGGGTGGCTCAGTCGGTTAAGCACATGACTACGGGTTTCGGCTCAGGTCATGGTCTCAGCGTCATGAGATCAGGCCCCATGTCAGGCTCCGCACTCAGTTGGAGTCTGCTTGTCCCTCTCCCTCTGCTCCTCCCCCCGTTCTCTTGCGCTCTCAAATAAATAATCTTTTAAAAAAACATCTTGAGATGAATACATAGATCATTAATTTTTCAACATTCTTCTTTACTAGCTTATGCATTCACAGCTATATATTTTCCTCAGGTTCAGCTTTAGCAACGCCACACATTTTGATATATTTTTATTATCATATAGTTAAAAATTTTTCTAATTTCCATTGCAATTTCTTCTTTGAGTCACCGGTTATTTATAAATTCATTGCTTAAATCCCAAATATTAAGGACATTTCTAGGCATCTTTTTGTTATTGACATCTGGCTGAATTCCAGTGTGGTCAGAAAACATTATTTCAGTCTTTTAAAATTTATTGAGATTCCTTTATGGTCCAGCATGTGATTAATATGGATAAAGTCTCATAAGCATCTGAAAATAATATATACCGTAGTCGTAAGGTACACTTTTCCACATATGACACTTACGTCAAGTTTGTCAATTATACTGTTCTAATATTATATAGCTTTAGTGGACATACACTGATTGTTCTATCAGTGAAAAGTGCTGTGAAAAGTGAAAAAAATGCTAAAAATCCCCTACTATGATTGTGTTTTGTCCACTACATCTTTTAATTCTGCTTAAAATTTGAAACATTTTACAAAAGTATGTACATTTAGGACTATAATATCTTATTGGTGGACTAACCTTTTTATTATAAATTGTTGCTCTTCCTGGCAAAGCTTCTGTTCTAAAGTCTGTTCTCATACAATTAAGTAGGAATGTAAATTGATAGAATCATTTAGGAAAACTACCAGTGTATATTAATGCTGAATATATGCATAACCTACAACATAAGTATTTCACTCCTAGGGGTATACCCAACAGAATGCATTTATATGTGCACCAAAAGACATGAAGAATGTTCAGAGTAGCCTTTTCCATAATAGCCCCAATCTGAAATCTTGAGAACAACTCAAATGCCAATCAATGATGGAATGGATAAATAAATTTTGTTATAGTCATACAATGGAATTTTATTTTTTTAAAGATTTTATTCATTTATTTATTTGAGAGAGAGAATGAAAGAGAGAGCATGAGAGGGGGGAGGGTCAGAGGGAGAAGCAGACTCCCCGCTGAGCAGGGAGCCTGATGCAGGACTCGATCCCGGGACTCCAGGATCATGACCCAAGCTGAAGGCAGTCGCTCAACCAACTGAGCCACCCAGGCGCCCCATAGAATGGAATTTTAAACGGCAATAATAATGAATGATCCACAACAACATGATGCAACATGGATGAATCCTGCATATTCATACTACATAATATTATTACATATTATATTATTACCTGTGAAATACAATGTTAAAAAAAGCCAAGCACAAATTGTGTGATACTATTTATACGAAATTCCAGAACAGACAAAATTAATCTATGGCTGTAGAAGACAGAGTGATGATTATCTCTGGGAGAGGTGAGTAGTGAATGGATGGGACAAGAACTAGGCTTCTAGAATGCGGGTAATGTTCTATTTCCTAATCTGATTTGAGATCTGGTTAAATGAATATGCTCATTTTAAAAAATGCATCAAGTCATATATTTTGATTTCTGTACTTTTGAATGTATGTTATACTTTAAAATACAATGATATATCTGTATCAGCAAATAAAAAAATTAAAATACCAAGTGATGAAGTATTAGAATACAGATGATATGTTGATAAACTGCTGGTAAGAATTTAACTGTTACAACCATATTGAAAACCAGTTCAGCATTATCTAGGAAATTTGAAGATACACACATATCCTATGGTCTGGCAATTGATTTGCATGTTTATACCCTAGGAAAGCATGCATATGTGCACCAGAGTACTCATAAAAACATGTTTAGAGCAGCCCTTTCAAGTGAGCCCAAAAGAAGAAACAACCAATGTCCAAATATATAACTGTGGTTTATAACAATAAGGATAAGCCTAAGACATACAATATTGTGTGGAAAAAAAAAAAAAGACTCAAAACAACATTACCCAGCACAATTTCATTTCTATATAGTTAAAAAGACAAAACTAAACTATATTATTTAGGGATGTGTAGATATACAATAAACTGTTTGGTTTGTTTTTTTTAAACACCAACAAGAAAATACATTATCACCAAAGTCAGAATTAGGGTTACCTAAAGAGGTGAAGAGTGTAGGTTTATTCTCAGGGCAGGTAGAACAGAGGCTTCTGGAGGGCTGAAACAAGTTTTTGTCATATAGAGGTTCCCTTTATAATTCTTAAACTCTATGTCTATATTTTAAACACTTTGTGTATGTATGTAATATTCAGGAATTTTTAACCAAGGAAAAACTAATTATATCATAGCTATAAATTTTAGTGAAAATATAAAAATTTGAAATGATAAATGCTATGAGATTCTGATCTTGAAAATAATGTATACTGTATGTACACAGGAAATGTGTTAGAAGGAAATCAATCAATATATTGACAATGGTTATATCAGCGTGGTAGTTTACTTTTGCTCTCTGTAACTTCCCATTTTCCAAATTATTTAAAATAATCATGTGTACGTGTCTATGTGTGTGTGTTTAAAAAGAAGCAAAAGCTTAATACATTGGAGAAATTGAGCTATTTTCTAAATTAGTATGTGAACACTATGTCGAAGGAAATGAGGGGAAATGTTGGGATTTGTGTGCCCACCCCTAAAGCTTCCCATCATTTTCTTTAATGGAAATTTGTCCAGGTCACATAGATGAATCTGTGTTATACACGAGGCCATCCAGAAGAAGAAAAGCTTAAAAAGGAAACCCCCTCACACCTTCTATTTGGCTTCCTCAACAGCCATTCCTCCTCCTTCTTCTGGGGACCTATCTGAGAAGAGCAGAGCTGAGGAAGGAGAAAGGAATCATGAGATGCCAGGCCTTTCTTGTGGCTTAGACTGACCAGAGCAGTAGTAGGTCTGGACTCATACCTACCACCCATGGAGAGGAGGGATGGAGTCTAGGCTGTTCACAATATTCCTGTCGGAGCATGTCAGAAGGGGAGAAGTCTCTGCTGTCCAAAACCAAAATCTTGTCTTGATCTCAGACAACTACTGGGACAACACACACTGCCACCCTGGCAATGCTTACTGGCACCCTCCAACTGCACACACGGTTCCACAAAAAGTTACGTGTTCCCACTCACACGTCCTCACAAAGGCTTAGGTTGCTAACACAACCGCAACCACAAACACACACACACTCCTCAGATAACAGTCATGGCCGCATAATCAGACTCTGTACACTCCCCACCTCCTACACACAATGTCACACAAAAGGAACGCACACACTCACAGACCCGCCGTGGGGACAGTCACACCTGACACACACAGAGACGCACAGTCAGAACCGCACACCTACAACAGGGACATCCAGCCACACCTGTAAACAGAGGTCCGCGCATGGTCAGTCGCAATGACACACCCACCCCAGGGACAATCACACCCCTACACAGAGCGCCGTACAGTCACATAAGGTCACAGCCGCACACATGGAATCCTGTTCCTCTTGTCCCTTCCCCCAGTCCCACGAACTCACACGCGCCGTTGAGTCCAGACCCGCCCAGACCACCCCTTCAGGCTGCTCCTCCCCAACCCACGGACGCACCTGCGCAGCCTGGTCGAGCCCCCAACACTTAGGCCGCTCACCTTGTAGTTCCCCTTGCCGGGAGGCCGAGAATCGGGCAGGCGAGTGAAGGAGCGGCCCTGTTCCTCCGGAGGCCTCTGGGAAGTGTAGTCCGGAAGCAGGTCGGCTCAGACAAGATGGCGCCTGGCGCTTCGCTTTACTGCCCGCGCATAAACCTGGGCCAAGCCGATATCCCTGCTCCCCCTCTCCAGATCGCTGCAGGGGATCTTCTACCTCCAAATGCAGTCTCCGAGTCGGGTTCCCACAGGAGACAGCCCACACATCCTGGAGATACGGTTCCTCCATGGGCCCTGCCAGTGCCTGGGAGCCACATGTTTCCCAAGAAATAGAAAAAGGTTGCCGCGTTCTCACGGAAGTTGATTAGAGCCGCAAGAACTTCTGGGAAATGTAGTCTAGAGGTGGAAAGGGTGAAGCTACCTCCCATGTAGCTTGTCTTGGTTGACTGCGCTAAGCTTGCCCACACTGAAGAATGGAGCCTCACCCAAGATTCTTTTAGAACTTGTATCTTTTAACCTTAAAAATAAAAGTGTCAATTACTTTACCACCAAAATGGGTTGTTGGGAATAACAGAATTGCAATTCAGGAGGAGAATGTTCTGCCAAAATGGTAAGCAAGTCCAGCAAACAAAGGAGAGGGACAACTCTTTCGTGGAAAAGAAGGAGGAAGTTGGGAAGTTGTTTTGAAGGAAAATCCGTTGGAGAAAACCAGGGTGATAATGGTTTATCATTGCCAAACTGCAGGGGTAGTCAGTTTCTTGTAGGTGATACAATGTACATCTTTCCCCTTGGGCCTGTAATTTACATTCTTTCCTGTTGAGGGTCCTTAATTGACAATTCTTCTTATAACTGACAGACCCTCTTCTAGCCTCCTGACTCTACTTTAATGAGGTTTCTCCTTATTAATTTTCACATAACCTACTGAGAGCTGGGACCTGGGACCTGGGAGTGATTGACTAAATTGCCATTTTTGCCTTCCTCAGTGGATGAGTGTGTAGCAGGACCTGGACACTGCTCATGGAACAGAAATCTGGGTGTCTCAGCCTGAATCCCACAAGAAAAACTGAAGGTGAGTAATCCAAAAGCTTGGAAGGGGGCTGATGGCAGGTTGTCTGGAGTGTCAGGCTGTGTGTATGTGTATGTAATAGTGGTGACTCAGAAGATGGCCCCAATGTGTGTAAGGCAATATGTGAATTTGGATGAGTTACCTCATTTTCTTCATTTGCAAACTAATGATACTTGGAGTGCATGTTCTGGTACCATCAGTTTTACTTGACCTTTGGAGAATCAAAAAAGCAAGCCAACTGGTCTGACACATAGTTTCAAATATGTTTTTTTATAAGATCATGTCTCTGTTCCTTGCATATGGCTATGGATCCCACACCCTCCAATGCCTTAGGGATCTTGTTTTCATGTGTACAATTTCAGTCTCCTTCTACAGCATTTGGAGTTGTATTTTATTCCTCTCCAGTCTTCTATGGTTTGATCCCTGACTCCCCCAATTGGAAAAAAAAAAAAAAGACTTAATAGTATGGTAAGTACAACAGCTTAGATATGAATCCTACCCCTTTAACCTCTTGGAAACAATTAAAAGTCACAAATGGGGACCAAAACAGAAAAATCCAGTTTCAGCCCATAGGGGTGCTTGGATGGCTCAGTCAGTTGGGTGTGTCCAACTCTTGATTTCAGCTGAGGTCATGATCTCAGGGTTGTAAGATCAGGCCCCATGCTCAGCCCCCTCCGCTTGGGATTCTCACTGTCTCTCCCTCTCTCTGTTCCTGCCCCTCCTCCTGACCCGGCTGATGCTCTCTCTAAAACACACACACACACACACACACGCCTGTAACTCCAAAATAAATGTGAGTACTTCCTAATACAGTTGACATTAGGTAGAAGAATGTCAGAGAATGAGAGCTGGTAAGCAGAGGTGAGAAGTGGTGCTTAGAAGCTGATGAAGCCTATTAGAAAAGATTCCAGAAATGGTGGAGGGCAGAAATGGTGGGGGCAAGAGGCAGAGCGGAATAACTTCAAGACTAGGAGCTTATCTTGAAGGATAAACTTTGGAAAGGGAAATGCCATGAAGATAGTAGAGGTCAAGCAGAGTGATATCAGGTGGAACCCATGTGCCAAGATCAGGACAGTCATGTTTAAGGGAAAATTGATTTGGAAAACTAAAATGTGTCTTTAAGATAAAATAAGACGAGTGTCCAGAGAAAACCTCAAGTTGCTTAAAGGAGAGAAACGTCAACTAGTGTCAAGTTTATTATACTCAAAAATATTTAGCACCACAAATCAGTGTAACAAAACTAAAAGGATAATCAAGGGAGTGAAAGCCAAAGATTTTTGTCCAGAGTCAACGTGCAATTTAAGTATAGGTATAATTTAGAGTCACCCTAAAAGAAGAATAAGAGTCACCCTAAAATAAGAATGTTGAGAGCCAACAGTAGTAATATAAAGGTGGGTTTGTGCAAATAGAAAAACACAGAGGATGGCTATTAAATTTAAAAAGGGCTAAAAACAAACCAAACCCCTAAAAGATACTAAAGTGTTGGCTGAGCCTGGTACGAGTGGAAGAGGATGGAGGAAATAAACTAGAATAAGTAGGACTTGGTGGAAGAAGAGTTTGCACGAGAATTATTTAGGACAGGAAAGAAGAATATGGATGCAGCTATTACAGAGATGAGAGTAGAAAAGAACTATGAGGAAGAGAGTAAAATGTGAAATGAAATGGCTGGTTATGAAGATTGTGTGCTTCTGATTATGACAATCCTGAGATTGAAATCCCAGTCCTGAAAATTACCGTCTATGACCTTGAACTAATGATGTGTGCTCTATGCACAACATATTCTACATCATCAAAAATCTTCATAACAGTTTTTTTTTCAAGAGTGCCATATGGATCAAGGAAAACATGTATAAAGCTTACACAAAATAAGTCCCCAAAAGCTATTACATTAAACACTTCCCAACTCATTCTTTAAGGCCAATATTAAACATGGAGTTACTGTATGACCCCATAATTTCACTCCTATACATACACCCAAGAACACTGGAAATGTATATTCATGCAAAAATTTGCACACGATTGTTCATTGCAGCATTATTTACAATAGCCAAAAGTGGAAACAACCCAAATGCCTATAAATAGATGAATGGACAAAGAAAATGTGGTATACCCATACAATATAATTTGGCAATAAAAAATACATGCCACAACACAGATAGTCCTTGAAAACATTATGCTGAGTAAAGGAGCCAGTCACAGAAGACCACATTACATTAATAAGATATGTCCAGAATAGGCAAGTCTAGAGATTCAGAGAGTAAATCAGAGTTACTTAGGGTTGGCAGGGTTAGGACAAATTGGGAGTGATTGCTGGTAGGTATAGGGTTTCTTCTTGGGGTGATAAAAATGTTCTTAAATTAGATAATGAGGACAGTCATACAGTTTGGGGGTTACAATTTTTCCACATCCTTGAAAACAGCTATTTTTCCATTTGTTAAAATTATAGCCATTCTAGTGGGTGTGAAGTGATACATCATTGTGGTTTTGATTTGCTTTTCCCTGATCATTAAAGATGTTTAGTGTCTTTTCATATAATTATTGGTCATTTGTATACCTTCTTTGGAGAAATGTCTATTCAGATCCTTTGCCCATTTAAAAATTGAGTTAGTTGCCTATTATTGAGTTGTCAGAGTATATTTTGGATAGAAGTTCCTTAATAGATACATGATTTGCAAATATATTCTTTCATTTGGTGGGATGTCTTTGCACTTCTTAGAAGGTGTCCTTTGAAGCACAGAATATTTAATGATCTTGAAATGAAAGTTATCTAATTCTTTTGTTGGTCATGCTCTTGATGTTATATCTAAGTATCCTTTGGTAGTCTGAGACTATGATGATTTGCTCCTGTGTTTTCTTCAGAGAGTTTTACAGAAGTCTTCCTACTTTGTATTATGCTAAGTGAAATAAGTCAGAGAAAGACAAATACCATATGATCTCACTCATATGTGGAATTTTAGAAAGATAATAGATGAACATATGGGAAGAGAGAAAAGAAAAAAAGGAGAAAGGGAAACAAGCCATAAGTAACTCAACGGTAGAGAACAAACACGGTTGATGGAGGGAGGTGAGTGGGGGATGGACTAGATGGGGGATGGGTATTAAAGAGAGCACTTGTTGTGATGACCACTGGGTGCTATATGTAAGTGATGAATCACTGAATTCTACTCCAGAAATCAATATTACCTTGTATGTTAACTAACAAAATTTAAGTTAAAAAAGTTATAACTCTTGAATTTAGCAGTTTGATCCATTTTGAGTTAATTTTTATAAAGGATAAGAGATAAGGGCCCAACATCATTCTTTGCAGGTGGCTATGCTGTTGTTGCAGCACATTTATTTAAAAACCTGCTCAATTTTTCTCAACTGAATCATCAATATTGATTGATCTTATAGATGTTTGGGTTTATTTCTGCACTCTCAATTCTATTCCATTGATCTATGTTCCCATCCTTGTACCAATATAATAGTGTGTGATTGTCCTTATAGTAACTTTAAAATAGAGAAGTAGGAGTCCTCCTACTTTGTTTTCCTTTTTCAAGATTGTTTTGGTTCTTCTGGATCCCTTGCAATTGCGTATGAATTTAGAATCAGCTTGTCAGTTTTTACAAATAAGTCATCTGGGATTCTGATGGAATTATTTTGAATCTATAGATCAACTTGGGGAGTACTACCATCTTAACAGTATTAAGTCTTCCTATCTATACACTTGGGATGTTTTTTCATTTGCTTAAGTCTTTTAAAATTTTAAAATTTATTTAACCAGATGTTTTGTAGTTTTCTAAGTTTTACACTTTTTGGTTAAATTTATTCCTAAGTAGGGGCAGTGGGTCAGTTGGTTAAGGGTCTGCCTTTGGCTCAGGTCATGATCCCACAGGGTCCTGGGATGGAGCCCCGGGATCCCTGCTCAGCAGGAGAAATCTGCTTCTCCCTCTGCCTCTGCCCCTCCCCCTGCCTTTGTGCTCTCTCCCTCAAGTAAATAAAATCTTTAAATAAATAAATAAATTTATTCCTAAATATATTATTATTTTGATGCTGTTGTAAATGAAATTGTTTTTAATTTCATTTTCAGATTGTACATTGTGAGTTTATATAAATACAACTGATTTTTTTCTATAATAGAGCTACTCAATATTTGTATATATTGTGAAATGATCACAATAAGTCTAGTTAACTAACATCTATCACTACACATAGTTACAAATTTTTTTCTTGTGATAAGAATTTTTAAGATCTATCCTCTCAGCAACTTTCAAATATACAAAACAATAGTACTAACTATTGTCACCATACTGTATATCACATCTTTAGAACTTACCTATACCTAGACCTTTGACCACCTTCACCCATTTTACCCACCCAAACCCCTCACCTCTGGCAACCACCAATCTGTTCTCTGTACCTATGAATTTGGGTTTTGTTTTGTTTTAGATTCTGTGAGATCATACAGTATTTATCTTTCTCTGTCTGATTGATTTCACTTAGCATAATGCCCTCAAGATCCATCTATGCTACTTTCTAAATATATCATAGTTTCCTTTTCCATTCATCCATTAATGAACACTTAGGTTGCTTCCATGTCTTGGCTATTGTAAATAGTGCTTCAGTGAACATTGCATGCATACACCTTTTTGAGTTAGTGTTTTCATTTCCTTTGGATAAATACCCAGAAGTGGAATTGCTGTATCATTTGGTAGTTCTACTTTTAATTATTTGAAGAAAGTCTATACTGTTTTCCATAATGGTTAACCAATTTACATTTCCACCAATAGTGCATAAAATATCCCTTTTCTCCACTTCCTTGCCAATGCTTATTTCTTGTCTTTTTGATAATAGTCATCCTATCAGGTATGAGGGGATATCTCATTGTGGTTTTGATTTGCATTTCCTTGATATGCTGAGCACATTTTCATGTCCTTATTGATCCTTTGTATGTCTTCTTTGGGAAAATGTCTATTCGGGTCCTCTGCCCGTTTTTTTTTTTTTTTTTTAAGATTTTATTTATCTGACAGTGTGAGACACAGTGAGAGAGGGAACACAAGCAGGGGGAGTAGGAGAGGGAGAAGCAGGCTTCCCACGGAGCGGGGAGCCCGATGCGGGGCTCGATCCCAGGACCCTGGCATCATGACCTGAGCTGAAGGCAGACGCTTAAATTTTTTGTTTGTTTTTCTATTGAGTTGCATGGCTTCTTTATATATTTTGGATATCAATCCCTTATCAGATATAAAGTTTGCAAATATTTTCTTTGATTCAATAGGTTATCTCTTTATTTTGTTGATGGTTTCCTTTGCTGTGCTTTTTCATTTGATGTAGTCTACTTGTTGTTTTTGCTTTTGGTGTCAAATCCAAAAACTCATCACCAAGACTAATATCAAAGAGCTAACAGCTCTGCTTATTTCTAGGAGTTTTATAGTTTCAGGTTTTACATTCAAGTCTTTAATCCATTTTGAGTTAATTTTTGGGCATGGCATAAGAGAGTGGTCCAGTTTAATTTTTTGCATGTCACTGTCCAGTTTTCCAACACCAAAAATTACCATATGATCCAGCAATTTGTAAATTTTGTATATATACAGAAGAATTGAGAACAAGCTCTCAAAGAGATATTTGTACTCCCATGTTCATAACAGCATTATCCACAATAGCCACGTGTCCATTGATGGATGAATGGTTTCACAAAATTTACATAGAATATTATTCAGCCTTAATAAGGAGGAAGATTCTTCAATATGCTACAATATGGATGGACCTCGAGGACATTATGCTAAGTGACATGATCCAGTCACAAAAAGACAAATGCTGTATGATTCCACTTATATGAGGTACCTAGAGTAGTCAAATTCATAGAGACAGAAAGTAGATGGTAGATGCTGGAAGATGGGGAAAAGGAGGAATAGAATTTTTATTTAATGAACATAGAGTTTTAGTTTTGCAAGATGAAAAGAGTTATGGAGATTGGTTGTACAACAATGTGATGTATTTAACACTACTGAACTGTACACTTAAAGAGAGTTAAGATGAAAATATGTATATTTTATAACAATTTTAAAAACTCTGTACCTGAATATAGCAGTTTTGTTCATAATAACCCAAATCTGGAAACAATCCAGATATCCTCCAATGATAAATGATTACAGTGTGGTATAGCTATACCATGGAATATTACTCATCAATAAAATGAAATGATCTATTGATTCACACAACAACTTGTATGAATATATAGAGAATTATACTGAGTGGAAAAAAAATCATAAAAGATTATCTACTGTGTGATTCCATTTTACATATAACTTTATTTATTTATTTATTTATTTATTTATTAAGATTTTATTTATTTGACAGAGAGAGATGCCCAACAACTGAGCCACCCAGGCGCCGCTATATATAACATTCTTTATTTTTTTAAATTTTTTTAAAGATTTTATTTATTTAATTGACAGAGAGAGAGACAGAGAGAGAGGGAACACAAGCAGGGGGAGTGGGAGAGGGAGAAGCAGGCTTCCCGCCGAGCAGGGAGCCCGATGCGGGGCTGGAGCCCGATGCGGGGCTCGATCCCAGGACCCTGGGATCATGACCTGAGCCGAAGGCAGTCGCTTAACCAACTGAGCCACCCAGGCACCCCTATATAACATTCTTTAAATGACAAAATGTAGAAATGGAGAACAGAAGAGTGGTTACCAGAGATTAAGGAGGGGGTGAAGTTGAGAGGGAAATGAGTATGACTAGGAAAACATGAAGGATCCTTATGGTAATGGGCATGTTTTGTATCTTGACTATATCAAGGTCATATACTTAGACCTTGTGATATTATACTATAATTTTGCAAGATGTTACTATTGATAGAAACTGCATTAAGTATACACAAGATTTCTGTATTCTTTTTTTTTTTTTGAGAGTGAGCACAAGTGGGGTGGGGAGTGCCAAGGGAGAAGGAGAGACTCTCAAGCAGACTGCACTGAGCGCAGAACCCGACAAGGGACTATAGTCTTAACTGGTCAGTCTGGAGTTTTCTGGTCAGCACCAATGAGGTAATCTGCTACATAAGGCAAAGGAAGATGAGGTAATCCTTTCTTTCATTTTCCTTTCCCCTATCGTCCTATAAATGCCTTCCATTTTGCACAGCTCCTTTGAGCTCCTATTTACTTGTCAGGTGGGATGCTGCCCAATTCATGAATGGTTCTTTGAAAATTAGTAATGGGAAACCTAACTAAAATGGATTCAGGAGGTTTGGGCAGGGACACTCTTGTCCTAGCATTGGTAGTCAGTTGCGGACTCAGCAGGAAGATATTGACTTGACCTTGCATGTGGAAACTACTATTCCAGGCAAAGAACAGACTTTCCTTATCCCCAGGGCAACAGCTCAGCCAATGAGAAGCCACCATACTTTGAACTCCCAGTTTACTCCAATGGACTTTTAACAGCGTTCCCAACTTAACTCTTTTGTCCTTAAAAAAAAGCTCACCACCTCTCCTTTGTCTCCTGGACTTGCCTAAGGGTTTTGCCTTGGCTTGTGATTGTCTTTTATTCCTAAATAAACCTATCTTTTGCTGATAAAATATTCAATAAAGTCAATCAAATCTTCAAATTGACTCAGTTGAATTTTGTGTTGCTTTTTTTTTAACAGGGTCTGAAATGCCCAGTGTTTATCATCCACTTGGTTAAGCACAGATCTCAGCCACCATAAAAATGCCTACCCAGGAAATCAACCTCTGAGTACCCCTAGTAAGGCCAAGTCCCATGCCCAGACTTGGTGGAGTACAAAGTCCTTTCCACCAGATTCCTCGTGTTTTCATCTCCAGACCACAGTTTTTCAGATAGCTCTGCAACTTCCCACATCAGGTTCTTTCAGGGACTTTGAGTTTTTTCCTGCATCAATCACACACTCAGGCCGGTGGGCCACACTTGGGAGCCCTCGATCGGATTCTAGACCGAAATTCCTGAAGCGTGGAGACAGGAATTCAGATTCCGCCCGGGCGGCGCCATTTTTTCCGCGCAGTCTGGCTCCAGACTACATTTCCCAGAGGTCCCGCGACCCTACTCAACTTACAGTTTTGAGTTTGTTCCCACGCAAGCTGGACTTTAACCTCCCCGCGGAGAGTAGGGGGAGCCTGTGGTAGGCGTGGCTCTGCTCGGCTTGTTTGGAGCAAACCCTGGAGTGGCTCGAGGTGAGGCAACTTGAGCCCTTGGGGAAGCGGAGCGGATGCAAAGCTTCAGGCCTCTGAGCCTGGAGCGGGCTGAGGGGTAGAGGTTGTGGCTGCGGGTGGGTGTGAGTGTGTGACGGTGTGCGGCGCCTGTGACCTTGCGTTTGACAATCATGTCCCCGTGGCGGGTGTATGATTGTGACGTTGTGTGACTGTGTGTGTGTAGGTACGGGGAGCCCGTGTCTCTGCTGGTATGACTGTGTGTATCCCTGGTGTGGTTCATCTCCGAGAAACCGTGTGTGCGAGTGTGTGGTGCCTACGACAGTACAGGTGTCGTGTGTGTATGCGAGGTGAATGTGCGATTGTGACCGTGACCGTGGCATTGCGTGTATGGTTATGGAGTGCCTTCGACTGCCACTGTGACTCCAATACTCTGTCCCAGGAGACCCCTGTAACTCAAGACCCATTCTGGTCAGTCCTTCCCTGAGACAGACTCTTCTGACCTCCCTCCTCTCTTGATGGGAGGAGTGGGACTAAGACAGGGCTTGGGCACCGTTTTTGCCGAAAATTTTAACAAGCAGTCTTAGCGGCAGCCAGTTCTGGCTTGAGGTTGAGCAGCCTAGTCTGTGTTGTCTTGGACCATATCAACTTGATTCTTGCTTTAGATCAGGAGAAGTGGGGATGCCTGGGTGGCTCAGTCCATTAAGCGTCTGCCTTCGGCTCAGGTCACGATCCTAGTCTCCTAAGATAGAGCCCACATCGGGCTCCCTGCTCTGCGGGAAGCCCGCTTCTCCGTCTGTCACTCCCCCTGCTTGTGCTCTCTCTTTCTCTCTCTGACAAATAAATAAATAAATAAAAACTTTAAAAAAAATTTTCAGGAGAAGTGAAAATATGAAGTAGGTTGTGATGGTGCTTGCAAGTAAGATAATGATGATCAGTGTATTCAAGTGATCTAGAGCAGTAATTATTAAGCTTAGAGCAGTTTCCAGAGTATGAAAATCCCCTTCAAACCGTAAAGTACAACTTCTGCAGCTACTTGATTTTGTGCTTCATCCCCCCACCCCAGTACTTTCCTGAGAATCACAAGGTGGGGGGGAAACATGACCCTCATGCTAAAATAATAATAATAAAAAACATTTTTTTAAGTGAAAGACCAGGCCTAAAATCAAAATCTTGGAATGACCTTTAAGGTGATAATATCCAAAAACAACAGTGGGGATATGGTTAAGTTAATCCAGGCCATATCCATGTAATAGAATTTTTTACAATGAATACATATTGTTTTTTTTCAGAGTTTTTTCAGAGTTTGTGTAATTTTTTTAATGTTCTAAAACATGTCGGTGGTATTTGCTTCAGTCACATTGATTTTCTTAATGGCCTATATTCCTGTCACAGGCATGTGTTTACAGCCTATTCATAATTTTCTTACCATATAGGATGCTTCTACCCTATCTCTAATTTTTTTTCACGAAATAAAAATGACTTTATAGTCTGTTTTTCTGATGACAGTATTACAGACTTAATGAAAAACAATCAGAAACTTGAGATTATAAAGAATCAGATTTAAATTACCTATAATTTCATCATCCAGAAGTACTCATTATTTTCAAGAATGTATTTCCAAATTTTTGCTTGCATGGTTCTATAGTTTAATTGGGTGAGATTACAATACACTCACCTTCTGTTACTTGCCTGCCCCTTCCTCTTCGTGGATAGGCACTATCATAATTAATAATTGTGTTGAATTGTGATCATAATGTATTTTATATATTTTGGATATTAACCCTTTATCAGATATGTCATTTGCAAATATCTTCTCCCATTCCCTGGGTTGCCTTTTAGTTTTGTTGATTGTTTCCCTCGCTGTGCAGAAGCTTTATTTTGATGTAGTCCCAATAGTCTATTTTTGCTTTTATTTCTCTTACCTCAAGAGACCTGTCTGGAAAGATGCTGTTACAACTGATGTCAGAGAAATTACTGCCTGTGGTCTCTCCTAGGAATTTTATGGTTTTAGATTTCAAATTTAGGTCTTTAATTCATTTTGAGTTTGTTTTTATGTAGTAAGAAAGTGGTCCAGTTTCATTCTTTTGCATGTAGCTGTTGAGTTTTCCCAACACCATTTGTTGAAGAGACTGTCTTTTCCCCATTGTATATTCTTCCCTTTTTTGTCAAAGATTAATTTAACAAATTTTAGGAGTGTTTGTTCTAGTTCTGGGAAAAATACTGTTGGTATTTTGATAGGGATTGCATTAAATCTATAAATTGCTTTGGGTAGTATAGACATTTTAACAATATTTGTTCTTCCAATCCATGATATACAGTTGTTCTTGAATGTCATAGACTTTGATGTCTCCTCCCAAAACGGGAAAAATGAAACATGTAGGGAGAGTAAAGGGACGCTGGTCTTATAAATCTGGAAGTCACTTCAGCTGGAGAGGGAGGGGCTTGCAACAAAGAAGGAATTGTAGCAACAATAACCTGTTTCTTTGTCTGCATCTCTCTGATCAGAAGCAACAATCCGCAATCAGAGCGGAGATCCCCAATATCTGGAGGACAGGGTCCTTTTCTCTCACCCTGGCTCCTGGAAGCTATGTGCAAGCAACTCCAGGAACACATGCACAGGTGCCTGCCACTTGACTGGGAATGACCATTGGATATTACTACTTTGCTAAGAGCTGAAATTGACCAAAAGTGACTAGAATTTATTATACAAGCCTTTCTCTGCAAGCCTTTGATAGACTCCAGAGTTTTTGTTTTTTTTAAAAGAGAGAAAGAGCACACACCCAATTGTGGGGTGGGGCCGTGCAGAGGGAGGGGAAGAGAATCTTAATCAGGCTCCACACCCAGCACGGAGACTGACGTCAACAGGGCTCAGTCTCATGACCCGGAGATCATGACCTGAGCCAAAATCAAGAGTAGGATGCTTAATCTACTGAGCCACCCAGGTGCCCCTGACTCCAGAGTTCTAAAAGTTACATCACATTCTGCCAGCACAATTGTTGTCTAGATGAGGAAACAGATTGCTGGTTCTTCCTACTCTGCCATCTCCCAGAATCTGAGATCTTCTATATTTCTTTATTTCAAGAGTGTTCAATGGTACAGTTATAAAAGCTTCTTTTTTTTTTTAAGATTTTATTTATTTATTTGAGAGAGAGAGAATGAGAGAGAGCACATGAGAGGGGTTAGGGTCAGAGGGAGAAGCAGACTCCCTGCTGAGCAGGGAGCCCGATATGGGACTCGATCCAGGGACTCCAGGATCATGACCTGAGCCGAAGGCAGTTGCCTAACCAACTGAGCCACCCAGGCGTCCTATAAAAGCTTCTTTAAAGGCATTGATAATTTCAACCATCTATGTCATTTTAGCATTTGCATCTATTGGTTGTCTTTGTCCTTACAAGTTGAAGTTTTTCTAGTTCTTTGTATGATGAATTTTTTTTTTTTTTTTTTTTTTTTTTTTTTGCTGTATGTTTGGAAGGCTGTTCATTCAAGGGGCATAACGCTGGTCCTTAGTGTAGGAGACAGCCATTATGTTCTACATTCCCTCATGTGTCCTTTGTGTTTATGTATGTGAGTAGATGGCATAGGCAAGGAGAGTAGGAATAGGAAGGAGAGTGAAAGTGATAGTTTTTTTTTTCATTTTTATTGTAAAATGTAATAGATGCGGAAAACTGCACAATGTAAACATATAGCTTAATGAATTATTGTACGGCCAATACTCTTGTAGTAATGGGAGTCATATTTAACCTGATGATTCAGAGACCTGTTAGCAAGTCTTATTTCTCACTGCCTTTTCTTTTCCTTCCTTGGTTTGTCTTCTCTGAACCAAGCCTGTCTCCAAGGGAAGAGAGAATAAAGCTGAAGAGAGAAGAAAGAAGAGTAGAACTGAATAGTGCTTATGATCCTGAGTCATGACTGAGGTTATTGGTGTTTTCTCTCTCTTCAGGATTACAATAATTTCTTTCCACGCCATTATATTAGATTTCCTTATCCTGAAACTTTCTTTCACACTGAGCCCCATCCAGGAGTCTGGTTCCAAGCTTCTCCTTTCCAACAGTGGTGGGACACATAGTCCAGAGCCTTGCTCCATACCATTCTCTTCTTTTTACACCTTTACATACTCATTCAATGAATCAGTTGGCAACCTTGTGCTCAGTCTTTTAATAGGAGCACTTCCCTCAAGGAACCAGGAAGTCATCCCTCATCAGATTTGGGGTTTAGTGAAGTAGAGATATATGAATTTCATAAATAATATATAACTTTGTTTTTCAGCAAGCAGTGATGTTCAGAGATGTGGCTGTAGACTTCTCACAGGAGGAGTGGGAATTTTAGGACTTGAAGCAGAGGAACTTGTACAGAGATGTGATGTTGGAGAACTACAGCCACTTGGTCTCATTGGGTAAGGATGCTCCCCCCAACCCCCAGTAATTAAGATTCCGCTTTATATACAGACCTGTGTATAGACAACTTTTGTATATGCATATAGGATAGTTTTCTTTTTTAATTTACACAACAGTACATAAAAGTAGTTGATACTGAAAAAAACTCTTCTACCTAGAATGCCTCCATCCTCTGCTGTAAATTTTCTGGATGCCATTCTGACTTTCTGCTTCTGAACAGAGCAATTTGAACTTTGTAGAACTGGAAATGGGCAGTCCTTTTGTACTGTGGCTAAAGCTTCATCTTCCCCACCCTTTAGACAATCTTGACATATTTCTCTGAGTTTTCTACTTCTTTACCAAGGAATTGGGTCTGAAGTTTGGATATCCTTGGCATAACTAAGTCCTATTTCCATTTTTGTTGTTGTCAACAGGACTCTCTCTTTCTAAACCAACTTTGATTTCCTTTTTGGAACAAGATAATGAGCCTTGGATTGTTGAGAAAGAGTCACCAAAAAGCCTATACCCAGGTAGGTGAGGGAAACTTAGAGACGGGGAAGCTGCTGCAGGAATAGACCACCTGCTCAGTGAGATGATAGCCCTTAGGCAAGACTGTCCAGAATGTTCTTCAAAGAGGGAGGTGTCCTCTTTTTTTCCCCAGTGACAAGTGTTCTGGCTATAATTTAGATCCAGTTATTTCCCTGTTCCTCTTTCTCTTTTGGTCTTGTATAGTTTCTCCATCTTCTGATGTGTGTATTCTTTTCTCTAAATATTACTCATATTATTTTAGCTACTTTCCAGTAATCTGCCCCCCTTTCTTTACTAGTTTCTCTCTCTTCTTTTGAAAGATTTTACTTATTCAAGAGAGAAACAGAAAGAGCATGAGCAGGGGGAGGAGCAGAGAGAGAGAGAGGGAGAGGGACAAAGCAGACTCCCCACTGAGCCAGGAGCCCAATGTGGGGTTCAATTCCAGGACCCTGAGGTCATGACCTGAGCTGAAGTCAGATGCTTAACTGACTAAGCTACCCAGGTGCCCCTACTAGTTTCTCTTTGATTCAATGTTTTATTTATTCATTTTTTAATTTCTCAGATTATAGAATATGTTCATTTTTCTATTGTGGTAGGAAAAAACAACATACATAACAATTTGCCGTCTTAACCATTTTTAAGTGTTCAGTATAGAATTAATTATGCATATAAGTTGTCCAACAGAGCTATAGAATTTTTTCATCTTGCAAAATTGAAACTCTATACTCATTAACAGTCACTCCCTTTCCCCTCCTCCTTATCACGTGGCAACCATTTTACTGTCCGTTTCTAAGAGTTTGACTGCTTTAGATATCTCATAAAAGTGGAATCATGCACTCTTTGTCTTTTTGTGACTGGGTTATTTCACTTCACATAATGTCCTCAAGGTTCATCCATATGAAGGTTGTAGCATATGACAGGTTTCCTTTTTAAGGCCAAATAATATTCCATTGTATGTATATACCATATTTTCTTTATCCATTCTATTGTCAGGACATTAGGTTACTTCTACTTCTTGGCTATTGTGAATAATGTTGCAATGAACATGGGTGTGCAAATATCTCTTCAAAATCCTGTTTTCAATTCTTTTGGATATATACCCAGAAGTGGAATTGCTGGATCATATGGTACCTCTATTTTAATATTTTGAGAAACCTCTATATTGTTTTCCATAGTGGCTGCACCATATAACATTCCCACCCACAGTGCATGAGGGTTTCAATTTCTCTACATCTTGTCAACACTCATTATTTTCTGTTCTCTTTTTGATAGTGGCCATCCTAATGAATATGAGGTTGATATCTTGTTATGGTTTTGTTTTGCATTTCCCTGATGATTAGTGATACCTTTTCATGTGCTTGTTAGCCATTTGTATTTCTTTTTTGGAGAAATGTCTATTCAAGTCCTTTGCCCACTTTTAAATCAGATTGGGTTTTTTTTTTTTTAATTGTTGTTGAGTTGTAGGGATTCTTTGTGTATTCTGGATATTGACTCCTTACCAGGTATATGGTTAGTAAATATTTCTCCCATTCCGTGACTGCCTTTTCACTCTCTGGACTGTTTCCTTTGTTGTGATATTTTTAAGTTTGATGTAGTCCAATCTTTGTGTTTTTACTTTTGGTGTCATATCCAGGAAATCATTGCCAAATGCAATGTCATGAAGCTTTCCCCCTATGCTTTCTTCTAGGAGTTTTAAGTTTCAGGTTTTATCTTTAGGACTTTAGTCCATTCTTAGTTTATTTTTGTGTATGGTATAAGGTAAGGATCCAACTTCATTCTTTTGCATGTGGATATCCAGTTTTCCCAGCACCATTTGTTGAAGAGACTGTCCTTTCCCTGTTGGGTAGCTGTGACATCCTTGTTGAAAATCATTTGATGATATATGCAACTCATTTATTTATTTTTGCTAGCCTACTTATCTTTTTAAGTTTTTATTTAAATTCCAGTTAGTTGGGAGGGAGGCAAGATGGCGGTAGAGTAGGGGACCTCATTTCATCTGGTCCCTTGAATTTAGCTAGATAACTATCAAAGCATTCTGAACATCCATGAATTCAGCCTGAGATATAAATTCCAGTTAGTTAACATACAGCGTAATGTTAGTTTGAGATGTACAATTTAGTGATGCAACACTTCCATACAATACCCAGTGCTCATCACAACAAGTGCACCCTTTAGTCCCCATCACATATTTAACCCACTCCTCCACCTGCCTCCCCTCTGGTAACCATCAGTTTGTTCTCTATAATTAGGAGTTGGAAATGGCTAAAACTAACAACACAAGAAACAACAGGTGTTGGTGAGGATGTGGAAAAAGGGGAACACTTTTGCACTGTCGGTGGCAATGCAAACTGGTACAGCCACTCTGGAAAACAGTATGGAGGCTCCTCAAAAAGTTAAAAATAGAACTACCATATGATCCAGCAATTGCACTACTGGGTATTTACAAAAATACTAATTCTAAGGGATACATGCACCCTGACATTTATAGCAGTATTATCTACAACAGCCAAATTATGGAAAGAGCCCAAATGTCCATGAGCTGATGAATGGTTAAAGATATGGTATATATAAACAATAGAATATTACTCAGCCATAAAAAGGATGAAATCTAGCCTACTTATTTTTGAAGTTAAAGTGCCAAAAATTTGGGGGTGCCTGGGTGGCTCAGATGGTTAAGCATCTGCCTTCGGCTCAGGTCATGATCCTGGGGTCCTGGGATCGAGCCCCACATCAGGCTCCTGGCTCAGCGGGGAGCCTGCTTCTCCCTCTCCCTCTGCCTCTCCCCCTGCTCATGCTCTCTCTCTCTTTCTCTCTCTCTCTCTCTGTATCTCTGTGTCTCAAATGAATAAATAAAATCTTTAAAAAAAAGGTGCCAAAAATTTGTCAAATGCAGAGAAAGCCATTTAAAGAATTAGATTAAGAAGTTGGAGGGTGTCCCTCTCATCTACCCCTTAAACATATCCCCTGCCTCCTCTTCATTAGTATTTACTGGTTTGCTAATTTATACATTAATACTTTACCAGATGATTAAAAAAAGTTCCTAAGTAATTTACTGTATAATAAGAGAACCACAAATAACTTCCAAAAGGTACAGAGAAATCAAAAGAAAGTGAGGCTTAAAGATGTAGCCATGGGATTTATCAAAGTGGAGCCAGTAGGTGGAATGTGGGAGTGAGGAGACCGTCAGAGATTGCAAATAAAGCCTCATTGTATGTGCTGAGGAAGAGGAGGTAAAGTAGAACTTAGATATGAAGGCTGAGGATTAGGAGAGTGCAGGGCCAGAAAACCAAGGCCTAATTATCAAAAAGGTCAGCAGTGGCACATATCTGTGAAAACAGGAGGATAAAGAGCCACCAAAGGCTGTTGCATTTTACATGTCGTCTTCAAGGACCTTAAAGGTTCATTGAGCAGAAGTGAGATTACAAACGAAAGGCACCAAATAATTATTCTTCATTTGAAATGTGAGGGATAGAGAATAAATAGTTTTTCTTTATTAAAAAAAATACATTTCTGAGATCTTAGGGGCATGTTTCAAATATTTTAGTCATAATATATTGTGAAGTTAAATGAAGCATATATTTGTTTAAATATGATATTGAAGGGCATCTGGGTGGTTCAGTTGGTTAAGCGTCTACCTTTGGTTCAGGTCATGATCTCTGGGTCCTGGGATTGAGTTCCACATTGGACTCCCTGCTCAGTGGGGAGTTTGCTTCTCCCTCTACCCCTCCCCCCCGCTTGTGATCTCTCACTCTCTCAAATAAATAAAACTTTTTTTATTTAAAGATTTTTATTTATTGAGAGAGAGAGAGAGAATGGTAGAGAGAGAGTATGAGAGGGAAGAAGGTCAGAGGGAGAGACAGACTCCCCGCTGAGCAGGGAGCCCGACGTGGGACTCGATCCCAGGACTCCAGGATCATGACCTGAGCGAAAGGCAGCCGCCCAACCAACTGAACCATCCAGGCACCCTAAATAAATAAAACTTTAAAAAAATAAAAAATAAATATGATATTGAGCATTTTATAAACTTTATGTATGTAGGAAAAGAGGGAATAGAAGTCACATTTTTCTTGCTTAAAGAAAATTTGCAATTTGGTGGAAGTAAATCTTGTTGTTTTTGGAAATACTATATAGCACTATTCTTTTTAACTTTAAAAGTTTATAAATATTGGGTTGCCTGGGTGGCTCAATCAGTTGAGCGTTGGACTCTTGGTTTCGGCTCAGGTCATGATCTCAGGGTCGTGGGATCAAGCCCCATGTTGGGCTCTGCACTCAGCACGGAGTCTGCTTGAGATTCTCTCCCTCCCTGCCCCCCCCAAAATAAATAAATAAATCTTTTAAAAAGGTTTATAAATATTTAGTAAAATATAAGAAAATGCAAACTTGTATCAACTAGAGAAAATCACAGGATTGCACCGTGCAAACTGCACTGTATCATGGATAAGTTTCCTTATTTGTAAACATGAATCTGGATCACAATTTTTAGTTTCTTAGTATTCTGTCATATGGACTTTTTCAGGTACTTAACCAAAATCCCAATGATAAATATGGAGATTATCTTTAAAAATTTGCTATTAAAAATACAGCTTTACCACTTCACAGCTACTAAGATGGCTATAATTGTTAGCAAGGATGTGGAGAAGCTAGAACCCTCATACACTGCTGGTGGGAATGTAAGGTGGGGCAGCTATTCTGTTTGACAGTTTCTCAAAAGGTTAAACATAGAGTTAACATTTTACCCAGGAATTATACTCCTAGGTATTTACACAAGAAAATCAAATGTCCCCAGAAAAACTTGTACATGACTGTTCATTTCAGCATTATTCACAATAGCCAAAAAGTAGAAACAACTCAAATGTACATTAGCTGATGAACAGAAAAATAAAATATGATATAGCCATACAATGTAATATTATTTGTCACTAGAAAGGAGTGAAGTACTAATATACACCACAATATGGATGACCCTTGAAAACATATGTTAAGTAAAAGAAGCCAGACACAGAAGACTATATATTGTATGATTCCATTTATATAAAATGTCCAGAACAGGCAAGTCTGTAGAGATACAAAGTAGATTAGTTGTTGCCTAGGGCTGGTGAGATTGGGGGCAATGGGAAGTTACTGCTGAAGGATATAGCTTTCTTTTCAAGATGATGAAAATGTTCTAAACTTGACTGTGGTGATGGTTGCTCAACTGTGTAAATATACTAAAAATCACTGAATTATGTTCTCTAAATGAGTGAATTGTATGGAGTGTAATTTGTATCTCAATAAAGCTGTTAGAAAAGAACATGACCTCCATTACTCTCTTCTTAATTATACCCTTCTCTGATTTTTAAAAATTATTTTTAATTACAAAAGGTATATATACATACATTCTTCCTTTGTAAAAACAGGTATTACATTGATTGATTGGCCATCTATATGTCTTCTTTGGAAAAATGTCTATTTAGGTCCTCTGCCCATTTTTTAATCGTTTTTAATCGTTTGTGGGGATTTTTGGTGTTGAATTGTATGTTGTTTAAAGATTTTTTTTTTTAATTTGAAAGAGAGCAGAGTGAGCGAGAGAGAACACAAGTGGGGGGAGGGGCGGAGGAAGAGGGAGAAGCAGTCTCCGCACTGAGCAGGGAGCCCAATGCGGGACTCCATCCCATGACCCTGGGATCATGACCTGAGCCAAAGGTGGACGCTTAACTGACTGAACCACCCAGATTCCCCATCCACCAATCTACTTTCTATTCGTATGAGTTCAGCTTTTTAGATTTCACATATAAATGAGATCACTTTCTCTGTATGACTTATTTCACTATGCATAATGCCCTCAAGGTTCATCCATGTTGTCACAAATGGCAGGATTTCCTTCTTTTTTATGGCTGAATATAAACACCACCTTTTCTTTATCCATTCATGTGTCAGGGGACACATAAGTTGTTCCATGTCTTGGCTATTGCGACTAATGCTACAATGAACATGGGGGTACAGATATCTCTTCAAGATAGTGATTTCATTTCCTTTGGATACATACTCAGAAGTAGGATGATTGGATCATATAGCAGTTCAATTTTTAATTATTTGAGGAACCTCAATACTGTTTTCCACAGTGGTTGTAATAATTTACATTCCCACCAACATTGTACAAGGGTTCCCTTTTCTCCACATCCTGGCCAGCACTTATCGCCTGTCATTTTGATAATAGCCATTCTGTCAGGCATGAGGTGATATCTCATTGTGGTTTTGATTTGCATGTCCCTAATGATTAGTGATGTTGGGTACATTTTCATGGACTCAGCCATTTGTATGTCTTCTTTGGAAAAAATGTCTATTCAGGTCCTTTTCCCATTTCTTAATCACACTGTTTTTTTTGCTGTTGAGTTGTATGCGTTCCTTATATGTTTCGGATATTAAACCCTTATCAGATACATGGTTTGCAAATATTTTCTCCCTATATGAGAAATCATTTATGCTTGGGATTATCAGCAGTGGACATTAAGAGAAGAGAAAAAAAATCAAAGACCTATTTAAGAGCTAGGCAAGATTTTCTGAATGTTGAAGAAGTTGATGCTAGAATAATGTTTACCCTTTGGCCTATGCTTCTCAGCCTGGCACTACTTTGATGTCTTCAAAATAGTTTGCGTTATCCAATTTCATCATTTTTGTGAAAATATTTTTTCCTTATTACAATTAACACTTATTAAAATAGCATTTATTTTTTAGGGACTTTACCCAAATTATTCTCTTCTTTTTATTATAGAAATTTTCAAATATTTGCAAAAGTAAAGAGAATAATACAATAATGTACCTATCACCAAGCTTCAGACAGTTTCCATTATTTTCCCAAACTCACCCTAAATTACTCTTAATTTTAGCAATTAACTTATGTTAGGTGTTACTATCATTTTACAGATATGGAAGTGGGACTTAGAGATTGTAAGTAATTCTTCCAGTGACACAATTCTTGTAATTAACAGAGCCGAGACTTGAAATCCAGTCTCTGTGATACAGTTCCTTGGATCTTCCCTCTACACCACTTTGCATTTTATTCTGTCATGCTATCTGAAGGTTGCTTTCACTTCAGACTGTCAGTGGCTATTGCCATCGGTGAGTCTACTTGTTTCTTTTCCTTGGTGAGCATCTTTACATGCCAAGCAAATAAATGGTATTTTACACAGTCTCTACTCTAGATATAAAAACTACCTCCTTGTCATCTGCTCATAGCAGACTCATTGAGCCCTTTGAACTTTCCCCAGGATATTTTCCACTTTGAAATGCCATCGTCTTGCTTCATCAACTAACACCCAACACTCTTTTTATTACAGAATTTCTGGCTTACTAGCCACCAAGACACCCTTTGTCCTGTTGGCGGGTGTCCTCTAGTTTCCCCACATCAGCAAATCTATATGTTCATAATCACATGAAACTTAAGTTATATAATTTTGCTACAATGCATAGAACATCATAAAGATTCTTTTAAAATAATGATTATGGAACTTAATTGTTTTCCCTATTAACTTCCTGATATTTTCCTATATCCCCATTCTAATTCCTTTTCCTTAACCCTCACCATTCAATAGTTACTTATTGGACACCTGTTGTGTGTGTGTGTGTATATATGATAGATATTGTGCTAAAAAGCTGATTAGATAATAGTGGAACAAACATGGTGCCTTCCAATAGGAATCTTATAGCGTAGAAATGTAGAAAATGAGAAAATGAGAAAAATAAATGAGGGAAAAATTATGAAGATTATGGTTAATCATCCCGGACTAGAATAAGATTTGGTGTTGTCTGACGCTGTTTGAGAGGAGGGATTTTCAGTGTTATTTGTAATTATATTTACACTGAGAGCAGAACGATGAGAAGGGGCCAGCCATACAAAGACAGTACCTGCCAGAACAGCAATGCAAATCACGCTAATGTAGAAAAGTTTTTTATCTGCTTTTGGAACAGAGCATAGTGAACTGGGGAAGAGCATGGTTCAGTGATATGTTAGCTGGGGCCAGCTCATGACATCACCTTAGAGTTAATGTTAAGTTATTCAAACGTTATACTAAGTGCAAAAGAAAACCTTAGTGATTTTCCACTTTCAGATTACATCAGAATCACTAGAGATCTTTCTTAAAGTCAAGGCCTGTTCCTGTAGATTTTTGATTCAATTGCTTTGAAGTGATACTTCTACCATTTGTATTTTTAACAAGCTTACCAGTAATTCTGATCTGAAGCAACATTTTAGAAACAATTAACCTGCTTCTTTAATCACCTTCTTTGTCCACGTTCACCTTCCATGGTTATATTTGAGATCTTTCCAAGCCATCAATTTCTTATAAGTATTGTGTTAATATCCCTATTTCAGAAATTTTGTTCTTCCAGGAACTGGAAAAAATGCATGTTTTCTTTCTCTCTCACTGCTCAGATGTGAAATCCCAATGTGCAACAAAGGAGTTATCATCAAAGGATGACAATTATGAAATGAAGTTATCTCAAAGGAAGAAAATGGAAAGACTTACAAGCCATGACTTTGGATGTTCCATTTTTCAAGATGATTGGAAGTATAATCATCATTTTCAGACAGAACAGAGAAATCAAGAAGAATATCTTAAAGCTGTGACAGTCACCCATGAAAATATGCAAAGTCTCAGTCAACGAATATCCTATAGTCTACATCAGATATATCATACTGGGCAAAAACCCTATGAATGCAGAGAATGTGGGAAAGTCTTCAATTACCACTCGCTGCTAATTCACCATGGGAGAAATCACACCAAAGAAAAATGCTATGAATGTAAGGATTGTGGAAAGGCTTTTAGCAGTTGCTCAAAATTTACTGGACATCAGAGAATTCATAATGGAGAAAAACTCTATGAATGTAATGAGTGTGGGAAAGCTTTCCACCACCCCTCAAATCTCATTCGACATCAGAGAATTCATAGTGGAGAAAGACCCTATGAATGTAAAGAATGTGGAAAGGCTTTTAGTCGTGGCTCACACCTTACTCTACACCAGAGAATTCATACTGGAGAAAACCCTATGAATGCAAAGAATGCAGAAAAGCTTTCAGTTACCACTCATCCCTCATTCGACATGAAAAAAACACATACTAAAGAAAAACACTATGAATGTAAAGAATGTGGGAAGGCTTTTAGCAACAGCTCAGTTCTTAGGGACATCAGAGAGTTCACAGTGGAGAAAGACCCTATGAATGTGGGGAATGTGGGAAAGCCTTCCATCACCACTCAATCCTTATTCAACATCAGAGAATTCACACTGGAGAAAGACCCTATGAATGTAACAATTGTAATAAAGCCTTCCATTATCATTCAAATCTTAATCGGACATCAAAAAATTCATTCCAGAGCAAAACTCTTTTGAGTGTAAGGAATGTAGACAGTCCTTTAGTCATAACAGAGAACTTTCACACCATCATCGAATTCATACTGGTGAAAAACTTTATGAATGCAAGGAATGTGGCAAATCTTTTGGTCAAGGAGCACAACTTATTCATCATCAGATAATTCACACTGGTGAGAAACCCTATGAATGTAAGGAGTGTGGGAAGGCCTTTATCCGTGGTTTGTGTCTTACTAGACATGAGAAAATTCATATTAGAGAAAGAAAATCTCCAGTATTGTAATGAATATAGACAATCCTTTGCTTCTAAGTAATCTCTTATGGGACATCAGATAATTACTAGATGAGAACTCTGAATGCAGCAAGTATAGGAAGGTCTTTTGCTTTATTTTATAATTTGCATCAGAGAATTCATGCAGGAGAAAGGTCACATGAATGTAATATATAATAAATTTTTATTTATCTTAATTCTTACTTACCATGTCAATGATTTATATTAGCATGAAATTATACTCATGTAAATAATGTGGAAAACTTAGTTTGTACTTTATTGTAATTAGTGGATTTATGATAAAGACAGTCTTTATAATGAATGTAACAAATGTAGGAAACCATTACAAAGATTTTACTTAACTTTAGGGCATTATAAAAACATTCTTTAATATGAAAAATATGGGGAAGTCATCGGTAACCACTTATCTTTTATTGAGCATAAAAAAAAAGCCACCCCACTTTGACAGAAAGGCAGTAGAATGATGAATCAAGTAAAAAAGTTGAGCTAAAACAAAATACACTATTAACTTGGTAATTTAAGGAAGAAACTAAAAGTTCAAAATATAGAATCTTTAGTAGTGAATGATATTGAGAGTACTACATATCAAATGCTGTGTAATGTGACCCAAAGCTGTACTGATAGAAAAATGTATATCCGTTGATACATGCATATAATTTAATAAACAGAAAAATAAACTACATGTAAAACACAGGAAGGTAGAAAGCAAATAAAATAACTTTCAAAACAAGAGAAGATAAGAATTAATAAATGTAGAGATTAAATCGAGTCAACACTAGTCTAGATTTAGTCCATAATCCAGAAGTGTTCTTTCTAGAGGTCAGAATATGGGTGTGGTCCAGAAAAAAAAATTGAAAACTAAAGACATTATGAATGAGGAATTTTATATAACTATATAAACTGGGATTCTTTTTAAACATTCTACTACTTTATACCAGTAAGTTTGAACATCTAGAGCAGGATTTTCACACTGTTGACATTTTGGATCAGATAACTCTTTGTTGTGAGGGGCTATCCTGTGTAGTGTAGGGTGTAGCATCCCTGTCCTCTGCTCACTAGATGTCAGTATTATCCCCTTCCCTCTAATTGTGATGAACGAGAATGTTTTCAGACATTTAAATGTCTGGGGTGGAGGACAGTGTAAAATTGCCCCCAGTTGGCAATTACTGATCTACATGAAATTTATCTAAGAAATAACCTAATTTTATTCAGGAAGAAGTAGAAAACCTGAATAAAACATAACCAACAGGAAAAAAAATGTTAAAATATTTAAAGATATAGCCCCTTAAAAGTTCCCCAAGGACCAGGTGTTTTTAAGAACACGGCATGCTGGGGTGCCTGTGTGGTGCAGTTGATCGGAAGACCAACTCTGGGTTTCAGCTCAGGTTGTGATCTCCGGGTCCTGGGGTTGGGCCCACCTCTAGCCCTGAGTCAGGCTCCTATTCAGCGTGGAGTCTGTACTCAGTGTGGAGTCTTCTTGTCCCTCTTCCTCCCCCTCTGCCCTGCCCCCCATTTGCATGTACTCTTTCTCTCTCTCAAATGAATGAATAAATCTTAAAAAAAAAAAAAGAATACAGTGTGCCAGTCCTTCAAGTAATAGATAATTTATATATTATATAAATTCTTCCAGAGCCTGGGGGGTAAAAATAGAATGCTTACCAACTTACATAAGAGGTTACTAAAACTTTGATACTTAAATGGGACAAGAATATGTTATGGTTTGAATTATGTCCCCCCAGAATTCATGTTGAGGCCCAAACCCCCAATACCTCAAAATGTGACTGTTTGGAGACAGGGCTATTAAAGAGATGATTAAATTACAATGAGTCCCTTAGCATGGAACCTAATCCAATCTGACCGGTGTCCTTATAAGAGGAAATTTGGACACACAAAGAGACACCAGGACTACACATACACAAACGAAAAGACCACGTGAAGACCTAGTCTCGGAAGAAACCAAACCTTGATCTTGGACTTCTAGCCTCCATAACTATGATCAAATAAATTTCTGTTAAGTTACCCAGTGTGTGATATTTGTTATGGCAACCCTAGCAAGCTAATACAGAGTACATAATGAACATTAAAAGCCAATGTAAAGGAGTTTTACGTCTTTATTTGTAAAGAGATATAAAAATCCTAATTAAGAAATCAAACCTAACACTGTATTAGAGTATTACTACCATATAAGATAATTTACTCAAATTGTCCAAGACCTAACCTGCTTTCAATTAATGATATATCCAGGCTCTGTATATTCCCAAATTCAAGAAAACACAATAATTTTCAAAAGGCATGATACAGCCCCAACTTCTGGATTCAGCTATTGTATATTTATATGGTCTAAAGAGTTGCAATGTATGTTTACTTGCACAATTTAAACTCAAATTTTGAAGTATTACAATAACTAGAATATACAATATTTTTCTTTTTCTTTTTTAAAGATTTTATTTATTTATTTAACAGAGAGAGACACAGCAAGAGAAGGAACACAAGCAGGGGGAGTGGGAGAGGGAGAAGCAGGCTTCCTGCTGAGCAGGGAGCCCGATGTGGGGCTCGATCCCAGAACCCTGGGATCGTGACCTGAGCCGAAGGCAGACGCTCAACGACTGAGCCACCCAGGCAATCCTAGAATATATAGTATTTTTAAATCTGGTAAGCCAAGTCCCCCACCACAGTTTTCTCTTTTTCTGCCTACTCCCATGTATTTGTTCTCCTATTGCTTAGAATTATATCAACTATTTCTATTAATTGAATTTTTATTCTATTAAAACTTTCCATCAAGGAACATGGTCTTTCACACTGATTTTTCTTATTATATTCCCTTTAATAAAATTTTGTAGTATTGCATATGAATCTCATTGCTTTCTTGTTCTGATTTATTCTTTTTTTTAAAGATTTTGTTTTGGGGGCACCTGGGTGGCTGTCGTTGAGCATCTGCTCAACAGGTGAATGGATAAAGAAGATGTGGTCCATATATACAATGGAATATTACTCAGCCATCAGAAAGGATGAATACCCAACTTTTACATCAACATGGATGGGACTGGAGGAGATTATGCTAAGTGAAATAAGTCAAACAGAGAAAGACAATTATATGGTTTCACTTATTTGTGGAACATAAGGAATAGCAGGGAGGACATTAGGAGAAGGAAGGGAAAAATGAAGGGGGGGAATCAGAGGGAGAGATGAACCATGAGAGACTATGGAGAAACAAACTGAGGGTTTTAGAGGGGAGGGGGTGGTGGGATAGGTTAGCCCGGTGATGTGTATTAAGGAGGGCACTTACTGCATGGAGCACTGGGTGTTATATGAAAACAATGAATCGTGGATCACTACATCAAAAACTAATGATGTATTGCATGGTGACTAATATAACATAATAAAATAAAATTTTAAAAAATAAATTTGAAAAATTAAAAAATTAAAGATTGAAAGAAAAAAAAAGATCCATGTGCTCTACTGACTGAGCCAGCCAAGTGCCCTTTGTTCAGATTTATTCTTGTGTTTCATGACTTTGGGACTAGATATATATTTTTTATTCATTTTTAACTGGTTACAGCTAATATAGAAAATAGTGTTAATTTTTATATCTGTGTCTTATATCCATCATACCAAATGTTTTCCTTGAGTGTCTTCGCTTATCCAGATGTACAAATATATGATTTAAATAGAAATAATTCTGACTCTACCTTTCCAGTGTTCACATCAATTATTTTCTAGCCCTGTTGATTGGTTTACATTTCTTTTTTTTCTTTTTAAAGATTTTATTTATTTTTTGACAGAGAGAGAGACAGTGAGAGAAGGAACACAGTCAGGGGGAGTGGGAGAGGGAGAAGCAGGCCTCCCGCGGAGCTGGGAGCCTGATGGCGGGGCTTGATCCCAGGACCCCGGGATCATGACCTGAGCCGAAGGCAGACGCTTAGCGACTGAGCCACCCAGGCGCCCCATACATTTCTAAAACCATGTTAAATAACTTCAATAAGTGTACATGTCCTCATCTCTTTCCTGATATAAACGGATATGACTTCAGTATTTCAATGAAGAGCATATTACCCATGGGGTTTGGTAGACAGCTTTGGTCATAGTAAAGTTTGGCCTTTCTATCCTTATATTAATTTTATTAGAAATGACAACTAAGTTTATCATGCCTTTTGGAGGTAATCATATAATTTTTATCCTTTAACTTACTGAGTAATAAAGTATTTCCTGGTATTACAATATGCTTTATTACAACATAAATTCTATTTTGCTATAGTATGAAAGCAAAATATCCCATGTGTTAAGTTTCAAGACAAAGACTCTTGTAGAGTGGGGCGCCTGGGTGGCTCAGTCGTTGAGCGTCTGCCTTTGGCTCAGGTCATGATCCCAGGATCCTGGGATCGAGCGCTGCGTTGGGCTCCCTGCTCAGCGGGAAGCCTGCTTCTCCCTCTCCCGCTCCCCCTGCTTGTGTTTCCCTTTCTCGCTGTGTGTCTCTCTCTGTCAAATGGATAAAATCTTAAAAAAAAAAAAAAAAGACTCTTGTAGAGTTAATTTTTAGCATTTTGATTGAAGGGCAAAGTTGAGGATGTAATAAATCTGAAACCTTTCTGCATGTCTAGGAAAATCCAGCTATTTATAGCTTGGGTTATGGCAGTTCCATTGCAGAAAACAGCAGTGGAGACTGACAGCTCTCTTGCTCAGGAGATAACATTGAACTGTTGGAAACCAGGCATGTACAAGAGAATGTTTACCCATGATATCACAATATATAATTAGAAAAGTGTACCAGACGGTTTGCCAAATACAATCACAAGTAGAATCTGATAACTGGGGTTCTTTGTTTTGTTTTATCTCCAATTTGACATTTTAATATTCTTAGGCTCCAGCTTTTGCAAAAAAGTGTTTATGAATTGCTCAGAATCTCATTGCTCACAACACTGACTGTTATTTAGAAGCTCACATTCTTCAACTCCAGCTTCAGCTGAGACTGAAACAAAAATAACATGTATGTGTATAATAATATATATATATATACATATATAACACACATCTATATAATGTATATATATGTCTAGTAGAACTAGAAACTAAGAAAGGACTAGAGTTCTATATTAAGAAAATGTGAAATTATAACTCTCTGCATCTACACATATGAATATTTTAATAACCTATACATCATGTGATAATAGTTAGAATTTTTGCATCTTTATATGTAAGTGAAATTGCTGTATAAATGTGGATTTTTTCCTATTTTAAAACTTATTTTTATCATACTTTAGGACTAAAATTATTTTCATAAAATGAACTGGGAGTGTTCTATGTTTCTGCCTAACCTGGAATAATTTGGTGGTCTTAAAGGTTAGCCTAGTCTAGCACTTAACTAGAAACTCCAGTTGAATGTGGACTGTTTTGGGGGCCATCCTTGTCTTGTCCAGACTTAAATGTGAACACCTCTGGTGTTTTATCCTAAAGTATATAATACAAAAAAAAAAAGAAATGTTTTAGCAGGTTAAAAATGTTCTCTTCTGTATCAGGTTGGCTAAATTTTTTCTTTTTTTTTTTTTAAGTAGGCTCCACGCCCAGTGGAGGGCCTAAACGCACAACCCTGAGATCAAGCCCTGAGCTGAGATCAAGAATCAGATGCTTAACCGACTGAGCCACCCAGGCACCCCATGATTGGCTAAATTTTTTGTTTTGTTTTCAAATTAGGAAGTTATGTTTACTATTATCAAATGCTTTTTTAAAAGTTTTTATTTAAATTTCAGTTAGTTAACATACAGTATAATATTAGCTTCAAATGCTTTTCCTATGTCACTGGTGTGCCTTCTAGTGTTTCCTTATTAAGAAAGATGTTTCTAATGGGTTTTGTTAAGTAGCTTTTATGAAATTAAAAAGTTGTCACCTATTCCCAGTTATCCAAGAGGGGCTTTCCCCACTTTAATCTTGAAGTAATCTTGAATTTTATTATTTTTTCTCCTTTTGCTGAGATATATGATTTGTCTTCATTAATCTAATAGTATAGCTTATTCAGCTGATATCTTTCCTGATATTAAATTTATCTTTGCATTTCTGGAATAAACACCACTTTGTCATAATATGTCTTCTTTTAACTTACAGCTATAATTTATCTCTCTTTTTTTAAGATTTTATTTATTTATTCATGAGAGACAGAGAGAGAGAGAAGGAGGGAGAAGCAGGCTCACAAGGAGCAGGGAGCCCGATGCGGGACTCGATCCCAGGACCCCGGAATCATGACCTGAGCCGAAGGCAGACGCTTAACCATCTGAGCCACCCAGGCGCCCTATAATTTATTTCTTAACATTTTATGTAGGATTTTTGCTTATCTGATAAAAAATGAGATCAGTGTATAATTCTTTGTTCCTTGGATTTTCTTTGTTTAGCTCTTATGGTTACAGTAATCTCAAAGTACATTTAGTAGCCTTCTTTTTCTAGTCACTGAAACAGTTTTTGTAAGATATAAATTATCTTTTCCTTGAAGGTTAAAAACTTACTTATAATTAGGGTCCCTGGCTGGCTCAGTCCATGGAGCATGCTACTCTTGTTCTCTGGGTTGTGGGTTTGAGCCCCACGTTGGGTATAGAGATTACTTAAAAATAAAATCTTAGGGGTACCTGGGTGGCTCAGATGGTTAAGCGTCTGTCTTCGGCTCGGGTCATGATCCCAGGGTCCTGGGATTGAGCCCTGTGTTGGGCTCCCTGATCAGTGGGAAGCCTGCTTCTCCCTCTCCCTCTGCTGTTCCCCCTGCTTGTGCTCTTGCTCGCTCTGTCAAATAAATAAATAAAATCTTAAAAAAATAAAAATAAAACAAATAATATCTTTAAAAAAATCCTTATAGTCATTTGTTCAAAGTATCTTTTGGCTGGAGAGTTCTTAGACTATTAATAATTTTTTTAAGATTTTATTTATTCATTTTAGAGAAGGAGCAGGGGGAGTGGCAGAGGGAGAGGGAGAAGCAGACTCTCTGCTGAGCAGGGAGCCCAACACGGGAAGGTAGATGCTTAACCAACTGAGCCACCCAGGCACCCCTTTTATTACTTTTCTTTAAGGGCTAATGGTCTATTGACATTTTCTGTTTCTTCTCAAGAAAATTTTGGTAATTCAAAAAAGTTGATAATTTAATCTAGGTAGTTAGCATTAAATCTATTTACTGATTTTTAATGCCTACTGTATCTAAAGTTAAATCTCTGATAGTCCTAATTTTTATACTTTTCCTTTTTCTTGATGAATTATATTAAAGTTTTGTTCAGGGGCACCTGGGTTAAGCGTCTGCCTTCGGCTCAGGTTATGATCTCGGGGTCCTGGGATAGAGCCCTGCATCTGGAGCCTGCTTCTCCCTCTCCCTCTCCCCCTCCCCCCACTCATGCTCACTCTCTCTCTCTCTTTCTTTCTCAGATAAATAAATAAAATCTTTAAAAAAATTTTTACTTTGTTTCTCCCTAAAACCAGTTTTCACTGTTATAAATGTATCTTTGGTATTTTTGCTTGCTACTTATTTCATTAAAGTCTGATGTTTATTTCATTTCTTCTTTCTTTGAGTTCATTTTCTGAAACTGAATAGAAAACTGCTTTATTTTCAATTTTTCTTGTAGTTAATGCATTTAAAGCTATTATTTTTAGATCCCCATTTTGATATAAAGTTCCTTATTTTTTAGTTTTAAATGTTTCCTGATTTCCATTATAATTGTTTTTTAACCTATGCAATATTTAAAATTGTTTTGGGTCTACAGATATATGCTTTTATTTTATTTATTTATTTATTTATTTATTTATTTATTTATTGCTTGTAATTTAATTACCTTGTAGTCCGGCAGGTAGACTGTAGAATATTTGATCTTTGAAGTATGGGCAATTTCAGGGAAATATTCGTTTGTGCTTGTAAAGTATAAAAAAAGTATTTTTGCAGAGAAGCTTTCAATATATAGCTTATAAATCAAGATAGCTGTATTGTTAAATTTTATTATTTTCTTACTGTTTCTTACTAATGTGTCAATTTAGGTATCGGTTATGTTAAATAAAAAAGTCTATGATTGTAGATTTAACTTTTCCTTCTAATTCCCTCAAGTTGTAACTTACATATTTTGAGACTGTATTATTAGAACCATACAGGTTCTTCACTGTTAAATCTTCATGGCATTATTTTTTTATTATTATTATATAGTATTCATTCTTCAAGAGGGCGCCTGGGTGGCTCAGTTGGTTAAGCGACTGCCTTAGGATCAGGTCATGATCCTGGAGTCCCTGGATCGAGTCCCGCGTCGGGCTCCCTGCTCGGCGGGGAGTCTGCTTCTCCCTCTGACCCTCCTCCCTCTCATGCTCTCTGTCTCTCATTCTCTCTCTCGCAAATAAATAAAATCTTAAAAAAAAATTTATAGTATTCATTCTTCATCCCTATAAATGTGCTTGGTCTAATGTACTATTTTGAGTGGTATTAACATTGCCATATTTACTTTATTTTGCTTAGAGTTTGCACGGGACAATTTTTCCTTTATTTTCAGTCCTTTTTTTTTTCAATCCTTTCTTAAGGTTTATCTCTTATAAGCACTATATACCTAGATTTTGTTTTGTCACCCATTCTATAATCTGTGTCTTTTAATAAGATTAATCTCTAATTTCTTGTAATTATTGATATTTGAATTATTTCTATCATCTTGTTTTTTGTTTTCCCTTTAACACCTTTCTTGTTTCATTTGTTCTCTTTTGTCTTTTATGAGTTGATAATATTTTCTCTTGTACCTTTTCAAAAATCTACTCCTTTTTAAAAAAATTTTTTTAAATTTATTTGTCAGAGAGAGAGAGAGCACAAGCAGGGGGAGTAGCAGGCAGAGGGAGAAGAAGGCCCTTCTAAGCAAGGAGCCCAATAAGGCACTTGATCCCAGGACCCCGGGATCACGACCCGAGCTGAAGGCAGGCACTCAAACAACTGAGCCACCCAGGCGTCCCTAAAAATCTACTCCTTTATAAGCTATTGATTATTTCAAGTACAGATTCTCAATCATATTAGACAGTCTCCTTTTCACAACAAATATTTTATTACAACTCTTTTTTTTAAAGATTTTATTTATTTATTTGACAGAGAGAGACAGACAGTGAGAGCAGGAACACAAGCCGGGGGAGTGGGAGAGGGAGAAGCAGGCTTCCTGCCGAGCAGGTGCCTGATGCAGGACTGGATCCCAAGACCTAGAGATCATGACCTGAGCCGAAGGCAGACGCTTAATGACTGAGCCACCCAGGTGCCCCTTTATTACAACTCTTGATTTCCTAAAATTAAATATACACGTAGTATGATCTCTCACCATTCATAATGTTTTTTTAAAAGATTTTATTTATTTATTTGAGAGAGAGAGAGAGATGAGTGGGGGGAGGGTCAGAGGGAGAGGGAGAAGCAGACTCCATGCTGAGCAGGGAGCCTGACATGGGGCTCGATCCCAGGACCCAGAGATCAGAACCTGAGCCAAAGACAGATGCTTAACCAACTCAGCCACCCAGGCACCCCTCATGTTTTAAAACTCAGTATAATGCCCTAACTTGACATAAATAGGAACATTAAAGGAAAGAAAATTATAATATAAAAATGCCCCAAACGACTAACATGTTCTTACACCTATATATACAGTTACCAGAAACATGACAGCTACAAGTGCAGACTTCCACACATATGTTGGTAATATGAATACTGTAAGCAGGGTTGCCACTGTTGATGTGATTTTTCCAAAATGACAAAGCTCATTATAAAGTTCTGAATATAAAGTGCAATTCTGCCTCAATTGCCTTGACAGTTGCATCCCTGGAAAATTTGGTATGTATTAGAACCATCTAAAAAACTTTGTGTTCATATGTAAAACAGGCTATAGGCTCAGGTATTCATTAGCAGGATTTTCACCTATTTAAATATCCAGCACGATATTAAAAAATGGTGGTGGTGGGAAACAGTTCTTCACTGTAGAGGGCTATTTTTTGCATTTCAGGACATCAGCATTTGTGGCCCCCACATATTTAATGCCAGCAGTTGTCCCACAAGTGTCCAGCTCCCTACCCTTGGAGTGGTTTCACCTTCATTGAGAATCCCTGACCTTCATGAATGTTCAGTAATGTATTCAAAAGACATTCAGGACATAGCACAATTCTTCCATGTTTAGCAGACTTCTGGCATCCCACCCACTAAATGCCAGTAGCATGTCCAATATCAATATTACAGCTAGAGGGGCGCCTAGGTGGCTCAGTTGGTTGGGTGTCTGACTCTTGGTTTTGCCTCAAGTCATGATATCCGGGTTGTGAGATTGAGCCCCACACTGGGCTCTGCACTCAGGGCAGAGTCTGCTTGAGATTCTCTCCTTCTCCCTCCCCCTCTGCCCCTGCCCCCACTCACTCACATGCTTTCTCTCTAAAATAAATAAATAAGTAAGTAAATAAATAAAAACAATCTTTAAAAAGTATATATAGCTAGAAACATTCCATAAATTTCCAAAACACCCCATAGGAAGCAATATTGCCCCCACTGAATTTTAATAATTGCTATTGTATTTCTTTTTTTTTTTAAGATTTTATTTATTTATTTGACAGAGAGAGACACAGTGAGAGAGGGAACACAAGCAGGGGGAGTGGGAGAGGGAGAAACAGGCTTCCCGCGGAGCAGGGAGCCCGATGCAGGGCTCAACCCCAGGACCCTGGGATCATGACCTGGGCCCAAGGCAGACGCTTAACGACTAAGCCACCCAGGCGCCCCTGATTGCTGTTATATTTCTGACCTGCAAAATTAATCATGAAAATTTCTAACAACACGTAATGATATTCAGTATATTTATCCTCCTCCCAAATAAAGAAGTCAAGAGCTTGAGTGTGCTTTAACTACCTTCTGAACACCCTCTCCAAATTGTCAGTGTCTAAAAGTGCTCCAATGAAAATATAATGTGAGCCACAGGTGATTTTAAAGTTTTTTGTGGAGATATTTGAAAAGTTAAAAGAAACAGGTGAAATAAATTTTAATAATATACTTTAATACATGTCCAAAATATTATCATTTCAACATGTAATTAATATAAGATTGTTAATAAGATATTCTGTTAAGTTCTCAAAATCAGATATGCTTTTTATACTTACAGGACATCACAGTTTGGACTAGCCATGTCTTAAGTGCACAATTATAACAGCCACACATTGCTAGTGGCCACTATATTGGACAGCACAGATAAAGAATGTTAGTTCTACCTTTTAAAAAAGACATGCATTAAACAGACATTATTTTTTAGTCCGTAGTTAAACTTAACAAAATATTTTGTAAAGCAGTGGCCTGATGCTCTTGAGATTTGCTGGTCTTATTCTATACCTTATTACCCACAAAGTTCAGACATTTTAGAACTCTATAGTGTTCTAAAACTGTTAAAAACCAAACGAGAGTACCATCTGGAAGACCATACCTTGTAAAGCTGGGTATTGTCCTCACATCTAGTACATGGTCTCATCAGAACCAATATATGATAGTTTTTTAGGGTCTGGGTACCAAAATGGAGACTGGGATAGCACCTATTAGTATTACACATAATGATCTACTATCAAAATATTTTTTCCCTCCTATTTAAAAAATTACCATCTCTGGGCTTTGCTGGTTTGGAGGTCTTAATGTTCAGGGAGAAACTATTCCACCAAATTTATTCCACTGAATTAGAAATTGAGAGTGCCACATAGCCATTTTTGTATTCCTCAAATCACTAAATAACGTGATATAAAAAGGGTTCTGTATTTAATGATTAATTCTGATTTGCACAAGGAAATAAGGTTCCTGCTACTCAAAAGGCAGGTAACAGATTTTCCAGGTGAAGTTTTATTTATTTTTATTTTTTTAAAAGATTTGACTTATTTATTTGAGAGGGGTGGGCAGAGGCAGAGAGAGAGGGAGAAAGAATCTCAAGTAGACTCCCCGCTGAGTGTGGAGCCCGAGCTGAGGGCTCGATCCCAGGACCCCAAGAACACAACCTGTGCCGAAACCAAGAATCAGTTGTCCAACAGACTGAGCCACCCAAGTGCCCCAGGTGGAGCTTTTAAAAGGTTGTTGGCTACCTATATTTTCTTTCTTACTTTGTCTTATATAGATTCATAATATATTAGAAATTTTTTTATTCCCTGTCACCCATCCCTCTGTTATTTTATAAGGGGCATACTGTTCATAGATGTCTTTACCAATTATTCCACAAGATATAAGACATCAAGAAGGGATTGTGACAGAAACAGAAAATGAATGAACTTCACCTAGAAATTCTAAATGTGAAGTTAGATGCATTCACTAATGTTACCTTGGATTCACTCTTCTGGAGACAGCGTATTTTGACTTGTACAAGTTACGGCTGCATTATTTAAGGGAGCATTTTTGTTTGTTTGCTTGTTTGTTTTGTTGAGAAGGAGAGTGCATGCTGATGCTGGGCAACAAGGGATGGACTGTATTGGGCATTTGCCATGCTTTCTGGCTTCCTGGCATATTTTTCCCACCCTATATTCTGGGGGTTTGCTACATTATGAGACCTACCTCCCAAAGTTCCTAACTAGAAACTCCCCTCAAAGTAAGGTACCCTTAACTCAAAGAAGAATGATGTGGAGAATAAAGACATACATGGAATTGATTCTGATGAGTGTCAAAGAGATGCACTAGAAGCCATGGTCCTAATTGCTACCTCCCATAACTCTGTTAGCAATACACTGTGGTACCTGTGCACAGTGGAGGTAGAGGTGGCTGTAGGCTCTGTGGGCTATTGCAGAATCTTCCCAAATGATCTTCTCCCTTTTTCCCTTGCCTTCCTCTCAACAATTCCCAAAAAGCAGCAAAAGGGATCCTGTTAAAAAATGAATCAGATGATGTCACTCCTCTTCTCAAAACCCTCCTATGGGTCTTACTCACAGTAAAATCTGATGTCTTTAGAATTGTCTCCAACGTCTGCAACCAGCCCCCCTCGTCACCTTTGACCTCATCTCCGTATCACTTTTTTCCTGGCTCACTTTACTCCCACTACACTGAATTCCTTGATATTCCTAGAAATCTTTGCCTCTGCAGTTCCTTCTTTCTGGACACTCTCTCCCTAAATATTCACATTATTCATATAATATGTTATTGGCTACATGAGTTTCTTCTTCTATGAAATGCCTCTTCGTATCTCTTGCCATATATGTATTGGGTTTGTTATGCTTTACTTAATGATTTGGAGTTGTTCCTGCTACCAGTCTCCTGTAGGCTCTTGTTCTGTTTATCTGTTCCAGTTTATAACTTCTTTTCATTTTTTTTTACTGTCATTTGATGAACAAAAGTGCTGATTTTAATATAGTCAAATTTATCACTTTTATATTTCTTTTGTGTCTGTTTAAGAAATCTTTAACCATGAAGTCTAAAAAATATTTGCTGATTTTTTTTTTTTACTAACAGTTTTATTAAAGATATGTTTTGGCATTTGAATCATTAATCCTTCAAGGGTTGGTTTTTGCATATGGTGCCAATTCCATTTCCTTTATGGTTTTTGGCCTATCCAGTTTTCCTTCATGTGGCAATTTCTTTCTCTAGGTTTTCTTAGAAAGGCTTTTAAACACATTACTCAAAATAACAATAGAATTCTCTTGAGTTTCAAATTTTCTTTCTATAGGAATGTCCCATTTTCTTTCTAACGTTGCTTGCATATATCTTCTCTATTTTTTAAATCTTTCTTAGAAACTGACTGCACTCTTTTACAGAGAACCAGCTCATGGTTTTATTAAACATATCTACTAGGATTTTTTCCCTACTTATTTTATTAACATCTGTTTATCACATTAATTCCTCCTTTCCAATTTCTTTGGGAGTATTTAATAGGACTTTAGTAGAATGTGATTGAATTAAAGCTTAATTAATTTGTTTTCACTCTTTCTAGTTTCCTAATTTTAGGTGAGATTTTCCTCTGGGTATCATTTTGGCCCATCCCTTAGATTTTTCATATGCAAGTACTATCTATCATTTTCCTCTTCATTCTAAATAGTTTGCAATAGCCAGTGTTATGTTGTCCTTAACCCCAGGATTATTCAGATGTGTGTATTTTATTTTATTTTATTTTTTTAAAGATTTTATTTCTTTATTTGACAGAGAGAGACACAGCGAGAGAGGGAACACAAGCAGGGGGAGCGGGAAAGGGAGAAGCAGGCTTCCCGTGGAGCAGGGAGCCCGATGCGGGGCTCAATCCCAGAACCCTGGGATCATGACCTGAGCCGAAGGCAGACGCTTAATGACTGAGCCACCCAGGCGCCCCCAGATGTGTGTATTTTAATGTACACGCATTTGGAACATTTTATATATTTTATTGTCTCTTGGTTTCTATTTTCATTTTTATGTAGTCTGAGAGTACGGCATATGTGATATCAGTTTGGGGGCTTTATACTGTCTTTTATGTCCTACTTTTTGGAGAATTTTTATGAGTGTTCCATGTATATTTGAAAAAATGTTCTTGTTCTGGTTAAAAATAAAATAAAGTGTAGATATATATCAAGCAAATTACTTATGTTATCCCAATATAGCTTTATACCTACCTTTCTTCTATTTGATCTGTTTCTGAAAGATGTTAGTTTGTTACTGTGATTGTGAGTTCCTCAAAATTTCCCTATTTTACCAGTTTTTGCTATATATTTCAGAGCTATATTGTTAGATAAATGTTACTAGTGTTGTATTCTCTTGGTAGCTGCATCTTATTAAAATTTGGAACATCTCCGTTAATATTGTTTGCTTTGAAATCTGTATAATCTAATACTATCAACACACCTGCTTTCTTCTTGATAATATTCCGTTGTAAATGATTTTTATACTCCTTTTCTTTTTAAATTTTTACTGTGAAATTTTCACACAAATACTGAAGAAAACATTATAATAAACTTTATGTACCTATCACCTGCTTTCAACATTTACCAACATTCTGTTATTTTTGTTTTATCCATCTACCCCTCCTCAGTGATGTTTTTTAAGCTAACATTTTGCTCGTTAGTATTTCTATATAAATCTCTAAAAGATAAGTCTTCTTTCTAACATAATCACACTACCAACAAAATTAACAGTTATTCTTAGACCTCTGATAAAAATGTGTGTTTACTGATAGACTTCCACAGATTTTTTCCTTCAACCAGGCTTTGGGAGAAGGAGAACCTGATGTAAGCATAGTCCAACCCTCTAACTGGCCCTATTTTTAAACTGAATCCCAGAGAGGGACATAACTAGCCTGAAGGTACCTAGCAGTCCCACACCAGAGCCTAGGTCCAGTTCCCTCAAAACACTTTCCCCACTTCTGGGATTGACACAGAATTTCAGTAGGTCATAGAACCTCCTACCACTGTCAGGTAGAAGAACTTCCTGGCAGAGGCAATATTTATCGGGGTTTTGAAGAATGTTTAGGAGTTCACCGGATGAAAGGAATTGTGTCTTCACACACACACACACACACCAGACTTTAGGCTTCATTTACAACCCAAGGGCGTTGTTATTACTCAGATTTTAATTTACAAACTAAATTTGTAAATTAAAACAAAAATAGCAGTTTTCCTTAAGTGCCTTTTTCACACGTTGACCATATTAAAAACCATTGTTATTTTTATAATTGTTGCCTACTAATGGAGATTGATGGGGATTCAAGGCTCCCTTTCCCTCCACCAGCCCTTCAGAAGGTGCCATCTTGCCCTGGTGGTATCCTTCAGGAGAGGTCTGGACCACCACGACTTGTACCCTATTTCCCCAGGTGGTTCCTCCCGTAAAAGGCTAAACTACCCTGCGTGCAGCCCATTCTGACATCTATCTTGTCGGGTGGTTTCATCCAGGATGGGGCTCCCGTTCTGACCTCTCCACATTCTTCCTAAGCGGTTTCTCCAAAAAGTAGACTGTACTGTCCTAACTTCTCCCCTCATCCCCTGATGACTCCTCCCTGGATTCAGCCGTAACATATAAAACGTTTGTCCTTCTCCCTTGGTGATTTTTCCTCCCTGGCTCCCTTCATTCCTGGTGGTTTCTCCCAGCAGATTAATTGCTCTCAGCCAAGCGCCGTAACCCTAGAGGCAAACTAGCTTTTCTAAATATGACACAGAGTACCAGACCCCATCGCCAATACCTTCTCCCTCACAGAAGCCTACCTCGACCAGGGCCTCACCCCTGCATTCTATGTGGCAATCCCGGTCTCGCTCTATGAAAACCGGCGGGAGGCCTCTTCCTCCGCTGTACGGAACGGACACGCCTCAAAGATGGCGGCTCGCGCGCAGAAGCACCATTGGGCGAGGCCATGTTCTCGGTTCGACCGCGTCTCTTACGAGAACCGCACCATGTTAACTGTTGGCATGTGCGGCTTCCAAGGTAACTCAGAGCATGCGCACTAACAACAGTTCATTAAAGGAGGTGCTAGAGGCCAGACCGGAAGCGGAAGTGGTCCTCGAAAGGTTTTTCGCCGCTGATGTCAGGCGTTTCTCCGCATTTTAATTCCGAGAGGTCTCAGGTGATTTTGGTTGGTCGTGATTAGGGATTCTGTGGGGTCGATGATGGAGGTGTTGTCCTTAGAGTGAGTGATGGTGGTTTCTGGGCTCAGTGGTGAAGAGTCTGTGGCGTCCGTTGCTGTGAGAGCAGTGATGGGAGTCTCTCGGGTCAGTGATGGGGATCTTTGAGATGAGTATGGGATTTGTGGGCTCAGTGATGGGAGTCAGTGGTCACTGAGCTGTGGAGTCAGTTACGGGGGTCGGTGGGGTCTATGATGAGTTTGCTTTCTAAACATTCATAAGTTTTGATGCGTAGCATTTTATTGTTCAAATCTAAGTACTGGCTTTTTAAAAATTTCAGGTTTTTTCTTTCATCCATGAGTTATTTAGAAGTGCGTTGTCTATTTCATGTAATGCTCGAGCTTAAAATTTTTTTTTACCGTTAGTTCTTGGTCGGTTTTCATAAATGTCACATCTATTACATCAAAACAATGTGTGTTCTCATTGTATTGTTTCATATATATTCTGTTTATCTTGTCTGCTTAATTACAGAGAAAGGTAAACTCACTGGAGTGATTTGTCCACTTGGCCTTCTTTCTGTCAGTATCCGCTCTGTATATTTGAAACTATTATTAGGAACAATTGCTTATTTTTAATAATAGATATGACTAAATAACTCAAAAGATATCATAACAATTCAGGTTCCCACCAATAATTTATAAAACGGGTCATTTTCCCAAATGCTTTCCAGCACTGGATTTTTTAAAGTAAGTTTTTACTGGGTACCTTGGTGGCTCAGTTGGTTGGGCGACCGACTCTTGATCACAGGGTGGTGAGCTCAAACCCTGCGTTGGGCTCCTTGCTGGGCTTTGAGCCTACTTAAAAAATTAAATTAATAAGTTTTTACTATTCTTAGGAGAAATTATATGTAATTGCTGTACTGTGCTTTCCTGTTAGTAAAATTGGCATCTTTTTAGTTAATTACTATTTAAATTTCCTTTTCTGTGAATTTTCATATCCTCTGTTCAGGGTTTTTTTCTGTGCTTTTTTTTTTCCATATTGATTGCTAGATTTTTTTTTTTAATTTAGAGATAACTTGTTACATATTGAAATTTTATATATATCTTCATTTTTATCTTTAAAGTGTATTTTAATATATAATTAAGAAATATCCTCTAACCAGAAATATGTTTTTTTCTTTTATATCATCTGGGTTTTCTCATATGTGTAATAAGGATCTCTCCCACCCCACTACAATGTTCATGCAAACATATACTACTAAAATTTATTTAAATATCTTTTGGGGTTTATAAAATACATATACTTAAATGTTTAGTCCTGCTGGAATTCAGTCTAATGTATAATGTGTGATAGGGATATAGTTTGTTTTTTTTTTCCAGGTGGATGGTCAATTATGTCAGTGCCACTTACACAATAAATGTCCTGTGCATACTCATTGAATGCCATTTTTGTTACATGTATAAGTCAGTATTATCTGAGCTCTTATTTTCTCTGATTACATTGTTTTTATATTTAGTTTTAATATCTAATAGAGAATGGTAATTGCTGATATTTATTATATGCTTCTTGTGTGCCAGGGAGATGTTGAATACTTTATGAGCATCATCTCATTTAATTTTTATAACTCTATGCAATAGATACTTTCATCCTTATTCTTGAAACTAAAATGGAAGGAACTTCTTCATATTCTCATAGTTGAAAGATATAAGAGCTACAGTTCAAATTTTAAGTAATATTACTCCATATCTCATGACTAATATCCATCACAGCTTTCATTAAGCTTTATATTCTCCACAGCACTGGTTCTCAAGTGTGGTCCCTGGACTAGCAGCATCAACAGCACCTGGGCACTACTTAGAAATGCAAATTCTTGGACCCTGCTATGGTCTGGATGTTTGTGTTCCCCCAGAATTTTTATGTTGAAATCTTAATCTCCAGAAATACCCTATTAGTTGGTGAGGCTTTTGGGAACTGATTAGGTCATGGAAGTGGGGCACTCATAAATGATTAGTGCTATTATAAAACATCCCACATAGCTCCTGAGCCCCTTTTACCATGTGAAGACACAATGAGAAGCTGCTGGCTATGAATCAGGAAGAGGCCCCTGACTAAAATGCAACCATACTGTCTCTTTGATCTTGGACTTTCCAGCCTCCAGAACTGTGAGCAATAAATTTCTGTTGTTTATAAGCTACCCAGTGTGTGGTACTTTATTATAGCAGCCTGACTAGACTAATACAGTTGCTACCTGAGGCCTATTAAATCAGAAACTGGCAGTGAGGTTGAGGAATTTTAACTGTATTCTAAGAAGTCCCAAGTGTTTTGAATCCACACTCAAGTTTGAGAGCCTCTGCTCTGTGTGTCTAGCTCAGGGAACTTCACCTTGGTGTTCACAGGAAAGGTTTGTGTGATGAATATCTAGTATCTGACTGTGTCACATTGTCGTTCTAGGTTTTTTGGTGTCTCTCGGGAGCTCCTGGGTTAGATCTTCCAGACTCCAGCCTGCCTCTCTCCAGCAGCTCTGCTTGAGTTTACAGATGTCTACAAAGCTTTAGGCTCCTGAGAGAATAAAGTTTGAGTCCCACCATGATCATGTCAGCTAATCGGACCTCTCCCCAGAAATCCCTGGTCCTGGTTCCAGAGGAATGTGATAATTCATACGAGGTAAGAAGGAAGAATCCCAGGGGGTAGGGAATTCATCCTGGGAATAGATACCTGTGATATGTCACCAGAACCTCTGGGCAGCGGCAGGTTGGTCACAGGAAGCAACCAGACTCCTTTACTTCCCTAAAGCAAATCTTGATCTCTTCTGCCAAGAATGAGCAACACATGGGTGTCTCCACATCTAGAGGCCAACTGTTTGACAGTGGAGAAGTGGAATGTCCAAAACTGCCTTTTATTTTGTCCTCATGCTGTGCTGATCTTTGGCTGAGGATAAGATTCCTGATTAGAAATTGTTTTTGTGTGTAATTTTCAAAGTATTTCTCTATTTCTTCTTAAACTGTTTCTCCCCACATAAATATTTCTCCTCTTTTTTTTAAATTTGTTTTTTAGATATTGGTTCTCCGCTGATCTATTTTATGAACTACTTCCAAAAACATTAATTCAGGCAGACAAAAAATATGAAACTTTGCTATAATGTTGATTTTACTCTCTAACCAAGAGCATTAAATTAGAAATACGAAGTAAAAGACTTGCACAACTTTGGGAATAGACTTAATATCTGAACTATACATTTTAAAATGGTAAATTTTATGTACATTTTACTACAATTAAAAAAAGTTTAAAAAAGTAAAAGGCTAGCAAAAGAAACCCTCATATCTGAAAACTTTAAACTTTTTTCCTATATAAATATTCTTTAAAGGAAAAACCATAGAGGATCTTAGAAAATTCCTTGAGTTTAGTTTCAATTAAATAAAGAACTACATTTTAAAGTTTGTGTGCAAAGCTAAACTATAGATTGAGGGAAAAAATATAAATTTAATGCCTTTTTAAGGAATCCTGGAAGTTTCGGGGAGAAAAGACCTAAGGTATGAGTAACACTTAGAACTGAAGAAGTTAGAAAAAGAATTCAATAAATATAAAATAATAAGGACTAGAAAATAACAATAAAATAAGGGAAGAAATTAGTCACATAGAGTCAAACATAATTGATGAAGATGTCTGACAGAAGCATAAGTGGCTTCTGAATGTGGTGATCAAGAACCAGGGAGTAAAGATACACTGGAAGTATGTAACAAAACAGGAGAGATGGTTACTGCTTTATCAAAGATTAAAACAATTTGAATGAATATTACACAAAATCATAGAAAAATATGAAAACCTAAACAATAGGGATACAGTTTTACAAAAAATAAATGTCAAAATTGGTAAATACAGATGGTTCAGAATCCCTTGAGGAAATTAAAATGTTTATCAAACATTTCCTACACAGTCAAATATGATGGAAAACATCATGTGGATTAATAGTTGATCTTTATGCCAAAGTTTTGGGTAAAGATGATAATCTAAAATTATTCCCAACCTTGTTTGTGGTGTTTGTTTTATTTTGTTTATATATGAATCTTGATGCCCAACCTGTCAAGAACAGTAAAAGAACTAGAAATTATGAACATAGATGCAGAAGTCATAAATGTATTCAAGAGTACATGAAAACAATGAACATAGATGCAGAAGTCATAAATGAATTCAAGAGTACCTGAAAACAATAGCCAAATAGGGTTTATCATAGGGACATGTGTGAAAGAGACATTATTTCCTCATTTAGCAGTCCACTCCAAATTTAAAATAACAGAGTATCTCAAAAATAATAAAAATGCTATATATCAAAAGATAAGATATACAGCAAAACAGTGTTCAGAAATAATTTAGGAAAATAATTTGTCTTATGCAAATAAATATAAAAATCTAGATGGAGTGGATGAATTTCTAGGAACATATTAAATTTCTCACCAAATCTTTAATTACTATTTACCACATTTTCACTTTTAGGTATTAAGATTTTTATTTAAGCTAATTCTACTTTTGATAAAATTAGGATGCAGCTTTGGAGAGATTAATTTGTACTGATTTTATTCTGAAATGTTAAGTTTTGTGTAAAGTGTGTGTGTGTGTGCAAATTTTATGTTTAATATTTCTGAATGTTATATAGGCACATGAATTTTTTAAGATACAGAATTTGCTGTCTTATCAATAAGCCATCTTATATAGTTATGAGGTTTGTACAGTGTGTTTTTTGTTTTGTTTTTACCTTATCTGTTGGAGCTGAGAGATACTGTTTCCCACCACAAATATATTTCTGTCTATATTTATCTGTAGTTTCTGTTCATAAACTTCGATGCTATGAAATTTGGTGTGGTGATAGTAATGACATCTGAAATTAATTTTGGATTGTGTCCTTGTTATATTTAATAATTTTTCCCTAGAATTCGGCTCTATCTGATATTGAGATGGAGTTTCTTGTTTCTTTTCTGTTGGCATTTCCAGATACGTCTTTTGCTCATCCTTTTACTGTCATCCTTCGGAGCCCTTGTGCACTTTTTCTGTACAGCAGTTTGGAAAGATGTATTTTCCATACATTTCTGATAAAGATACTTCTTTTATATATCTTTCACCTTATACTCTGTATTCTTAACTTTGGTTCTATGTCCCTTCCGGTAATTTGGAAGGTTTGGATTCTTTTCTGTATGGTTGGTTCTTTTAATGTGATCTTTGTCACATTAACATTTTGAACTCAATCTTTTTTTTTTTCTTAGTATTTCAAGTTTTTATCTAAATTCTAGTTAGTTAACATATAGTGTAATATTAGTTTCAGGAGCAGAATTCAGTGATTTATCACTTACATATAACACCCAGTGTTCATCACAAGTGCCTCCTTAATCCCCCATCTAGCCCATCCCCTGCCAACCTCCCCTCCAGCAACCCTCAGTTTATTCTCTATAGTTAAGAGTCTCTTATCGTTTGCCTCTCTCTTTTTTTTAACTAAATCTTTTAATCTCTTGTTTTAGACAATAACTATTAAATTTATACTGTGACTAATGATAAAAGTTCTATGCTTCCACTTCAAGGATTCTTTTGTTTGTTAGATGTTTTTTATTGAACTCTATTTTTTTTCTGTTTTCCTTTAAAAGTCCTTATTTCCATTTCATGTTGCTCACTTGTCTTAATCTGCTCCTTGCCACTTTTTGTGTTTTCACATGGTGTTTTATTGCTTTCAGAGGGACCTCCCATTTCTGTATTGCTTGTTCATTTTCACTTCTTTACTGAGTTCTGCCAATTTATTTTTTTAATTTACATAACCATTTTCTTTTTTTTTTTTTTTAAGTTATTTATTTATTTATTTATTTATTTGACAGAGACAGAGATAGCGAGAGCAGGAACACAAGCAGGGGAAGCGGGAGAGGGAGAAGGAGGCTTCCCGTGGAGCAGGGATCCCGATGTGGGACTCGATCCCAGGACCCTGGGATCATGACCTGAGCCGAAGGCAGACGCTTAACGACTGAGCCACCCAGGCACCCTACATAACCATTTTCTTTAGCCTGTTTGCCCATTATTTCTTCCTTGGACTCTTAGATTCCTGTTTATTTTAGGTAGTTAATTGTTTTAGTGAATTCCTTGAAATCATGGTGAATGTGTTTTCTTCTATATTGTGGTAATTTATTTCTAGCATGTTCCTTTTAATTTCTTTTTTTCTCTCATTCTTTTTGCTATAGTATCTTTGTACATCAGGAAATGTTTATTATTATCTTTGAATGAGGAGATTTTTTCCTGGACAAACTGTTTATAAGAAGCTCATTTGGTAAGGAGTCAAAGCTACTAATATGACATCTTCTTTGTTCCCCATTAAATTCTGATGACATTGGGTTTGAGGACTGGGGTTTTGGTATATGTAGGGTATCAGTATCCACGTGTGTCAAAGAGAAAAATTGGAGCTCATGTATTCTTTGCAAGTATATACGGAACATTTTTCAAAGAAATGACAATTTTTTTTTAAAGATTTTATTTATTTATTTGACAGAGAGAGACAGTGAGAGCAGGAACACAAGCAGGGGGGTGGGAGAGGGAGAAGCAGGCTTCCCGCGGAGCAGGGAGCCCAACATGGGGCTCGATCCCAGGACTCTAGGATCACAACCTGAGCTGAAGGCAGACGCTAACGACTGAGCCACCCAGGTGCCCAGAAATGACAATGTTTTAAGCCCCATAAACAGAATCAACACATCAGAAAGAAGCAAACTATCGGGCGCCTGGGTGGCTCAGTTGGTTAAGCGACTGCCTTCGTCTCAGGTCATGATCCTGGAGTCCCGGGATCGAGTTCCGCATCGGGCTCCCTGCTCAGCGAGGAGCCTGCTTCTCCCTCTAACCCTCCCCCCTCTCATGTACTCTCTCTCTCTCTCATTCTCTCTCTCAAAATAAATAAATAAATCTTTAAAAAAAAAAAAGCAAACTATCATCTGTGACCACAATTAAATGAAGAAAAAAAATAGTAATTTTAGGCATTAAAAACCGCAGATATCTAAGATAGACTTCCCACAGATACAGATATACTTTGTCCGTCCTTGTCCTCCCTGGATGCTCTTTCCCTCCCCTGAGTACAGTGGCCTGCGCCGTGCGTACAACTCTCGAATCTTCATCTCCATGTTAGCTCTATTCAACTACTTAGTGTCCATCCTCGTGTATATTTTATCACCTAAATTTCAATATGTACAAATCAACGGTTGTACTGAATAACTGATAATTGAGTCCCTTTTTCTCACCTTCACACCTGATACCGGTTTTATCTCCTTAATATCAATCCCTTCAATAGCATTACTACTCCAGCCTTAACTTTAGGTAAGTAAGAAATTGATACTGTCTCACGTGAATTGTGCAGGGGCCTCATGACTGACTTTCCACTCATGCCTATTCTGAAATGTTGTGTTTTGAGAATATACCTTCTTCAGTATATTTTTTAAATCTTTTTATTTATTTTGAAACAATTATAGATCCTCAAAGGGCATTGCAAGATATAGTGGTGGTGCATAATTCTTTTTGTTCATTACTGGTTGTAACTTGTTAATATTTTGTTGAGGATGTTTGCATCGAAGTTCATGAGATATATAGTCCTGTAGTATTCTATTTTGTGCTGTCATTGTCTAATTTTGATATCAGAGTAATGCTGGCCTCACAAAATTAGTTGGGAAGTGTTCTCTTTTATTTTCTAGATGAGACTGTGTAAAAATGAGACTAATGCTTCTTTAAATATTTAGTAGAATTCTCTAGTTAAACTATCTGGGCCTGGAGATTTCTTTTTTTCAGGAACTTTTAAATTAAGAATTTAATTTAATGGTTATAGGATCATCATCTTTTCTGTTCCTTAATAGTTGACTTCTGGTAGTTTGTGGTTTTTGAAGAAGTGGTACATTTCTTCTACATTTTTGGGTCTATTAGCATAGAGTTTTTACAGTCTCTTATTTTCCTTTAAATGGCTGCTGGATCTGTATTTTTTTTTTTTTAAGATTTTATTTATTTATTTGAGAGGGAGAGAATGAGAGACAGAGAGCACAAGAGGGAAGAGGGTCAGAGGGAGAAGCAGACTCCCTGCCGAGCAGGGAGCCCGATGCGGGACTCGATCCCGGGACTCCAGGATCATGACCTGAGCCGAAGGCAGTCGCTTAACCAACTGAGCCACCCAGGCGCCCTGGATCTGTATTTTTTTTAAGGTTTTATTTATTTATTTTGAGAGAGAGAGAGCATGAGTGGGGGAAAGAGCAGAGAAATGGGGGGAGAGGGACAAGCAGACTCTGTGTTGAGTGCGGAGCCTGATGCAGGGCTCGATCCCAGGACCCTGAGATCATGACCTGAGCCGAAACCAAGAGTTGGATGCTTAACCGACTGAGCCACCTAGGCACCCCTGGATCTGTATTGATATTTATTTCATTACTGACATTACTGACATTACTGACATTTGTATCATCTTGTTATTTTTGCCAGTCTGTTGACTGTTAGGTCAATCAAGAAAGCTTATCAATTTTATTGATTTTTGTCAAATAACTGGATTGTGTTTTATTCATTTTTCTTGTATTTTTTTTAATTTTGTTTTCAATTTCATTGATACCTGCTCTTTATTATTTTCTTTCTTCTGCTTGCTTTGAGTCTGTTTTGCTCTTTTTCTAGTTTCTTGAGGTAGGAATTTAGTTTAGTTATTTAACAGTTTTCCCCTTTATTTTATTGATTTATGCTTGACATATAACATTATATTAGTTTCAGGTATATAACATAATATGATATTTGTATATATTGTGAAATGATCACCACAATAAGACTAATTAACATTCATCACCACATATAGTTATAATTTTTTGTGTGAGTGATGAAAATTTTTAAGATTAAGCTACTCTTAGCAACTTTATACATTACAGTATATTACTAACTATAGTCATCATGCTGCAACATTATAGCCCCATGACATATTTATTTTATAACTGGAAGTTTACTTTTTGACTGTCTTCACCCATTTTGCCAACTACCCATCTCCCACCTCTGGTAACCGCTAATCTGTTCTCTATGGCTGTGACTTTTGTTTTTTTATTTTGTTCTCTTTAGTTTTGAGATTCACATATAAATGAGATCATAAGCTAATTGTACTTCTCTGACTTATTTCTCTTAGCATAATATCCTCAAGGTCCTTCCATGCTGTCACAAATGGCAAGACTTGTTTCCTTTTTTATCGCTGAATAATATTCCTGTGTGTGTGTGTGTGTGTGTATCACGTTTTCTTTATCCATTCATCAGTTAATGGACACACGTTGCTTCCATGTCTTGGCTATTATGAACAGTGCTGCAGTAAACATGGGGGTGCATATATCTTTTTTGATTTATTTACTTAAGGGAGGGAGAGAGAATCCCAAGCAGATTCCATGCCGAGCACAGACCCTGATGCAGGGCTTGATCTCATAACCCAAAAAAACCTATGAGATCATAACCTGAGCCAAAACCAAGAGTCAGATGCTTAACCGACTGGGCCACCCAGGCATCTATCTTTTTGTGTTTGTTTTCATTTTCTTTTTGATAAATACCCAGACATGGAATTGCTGGATCATATGGTAGTTCTAGTTTTAGTTTTTAGAGGAACCTCTATACTGTTTCCTATAGTGGTTGCACCAATTTACTTTTTTTTTTTTTTTAAGTAGGCTCCACACCCAGCATGGAGCCCAACATGGGGTTTGAACTCATGACCCTGCAATGAAGACCTGAGTTGAGGTCAAGAGTTGGTCGCTTAACCAACTGAGCGTGCCCCCCCTGCGCAAGTTACATTTTTACCTACAGTGCACGAGGCTTCCCTTTTCTCTACTTCCTCATCAGTAATTGTTACTTGTTTTTTGTTTTGTTTTGGTAATAGTCTTTCTGACAGATATAAGGTATCTCATTATGGTTTTGATATGCATTTCCCTAATGTTTAGTGATATTGAGCACCTTTTCATGTACCTGTTGGCTTCCTCTATGTTTTTGGAAAAATGTCTATTCATCTCTGCCCATTTTTTAATTGGATTGTTTCCCCTTTTCTAATGAAAGCATTTAGTGCTATAATTTCTCTTTCAGCATTGCTTTATGTACATCCCAAAGGTTTTGATACACTGTATTTTCACTTTCAGTTCTGTGTATTTTCTGAATTTTCTTTTGAGAATTCCCCTTTGACTTACAGGTTATTTAGAAATGTGTGTTTAATTTTCAAATGTTTTGTAGCTTTCCAGATAGTTTTTGTTACTATTTTGTAATATAATTCCTTTGCAGATTTTTCTGTTGTCTTTGTTACTGATCTTTAATTTGATTCCATTATGGTCAGAGATGCTATGTATTATTTCAGTTCTTTTAAATTGGTTGCGATTTGTTTCACAGGCTAGGTTATGGTCTGTCTTGGTCATTGTTCTATGGGTGCTTGAAAAGAATGTGTACTTCACTGTTGTTAGTTGGAGTAGTCTATAAATAATAATTAGATCCTATTGTTTGTTCTTCTATATCATTATTTCCTATCTGCTGTTTCTATAAATTGCTGAGTGTGGGTATTCAGCTCCCTATAATCTTTTTTTAAAGATTTATTTATTTATTTGAGAGAGAGGGAATGTGTGGGTGAGTGGGGCGAGGGGCAGAGGGAGAGAACCCCCAAGCAGTCTCCCCACTGAGCACAGAGTCAACATGGGATGCCATCTCATAAACCACAAGATCATGACCTGAGCTGAAACCAAGACTCAGACGCTCAACTGATTGAGCCACCTAGGCGCCCCTCCTATAATCCTTTTATTTTTTAAATGTATGACTCGGGGCACCTGGGTGGCTCAGTTGTTAAGTGTCTGCCTTTGGCTCAGGTCATGATCCCAGGGTCCTGGGGTTGAGCCCCACATTGGGCTCCCCACTCCACGGGAAGCCTGCTTCTCCCTCTCCCACTCCCCCTACTTGTGTTCCTTCTCGTTGTGTGTCTGTCAAATAAATAAAATATTTAAAAATAAATGTTTATCACTCTAGGTAAGAGTTCCTTCAATTATGCATTTACAGATTAAATTTTTTTAATATGGAGGATCATGTTTTTAAAAAATATTTTATTATGAAAAGAAGTCAAGGTATACAAAAGTAAAGAGAGTAGTTTAAGGAGCCCTTGTATCTGTTTTGCTTACCACCTAATGTTAGAAGTTGTCAATACTCTGCCATTCTAATTCCATCTAAAACAACCCTCCTGCCCCCTTAGCTGCTGGATTATTTTAAAGCAAATCCCAAACACCTATCTTATCTGCAAATACTTTGACAATGTATCTCTAAAGGTGAGAGTTCTTTTTTTCTTCCTTTTTGTTTAATATAACTAGTATGTCATTATCACACCTAAAACAACGGTAATTCCTAGATATCATCTAGTACCTGGTTATTGAGTTCTTTAAATATGTCATAAATGTCTTTTTAATGTCAGTTTGTTTTAGTGAAGGGCCAAAGTCTACAAGTTGCATTTAGTTGGTATGACACTTGATTCTTTTTTTTTTTAAGATTTTATTTTTAAGTAATCTCTACACCCAGTGTGGGACTCAAGACTCACTACCCTGAGATCAAGCATCACCTGCTCTACCAACTGAGCCAGCCAGGCACCCCTTAAAGTCTCTTTTAATAAAGAAAAGATTCCCTTCCACTATCTTTTCTGTTGTAATTTATTTTTTTGAAGAAATGGGCCATTTGCTACCTTCTGGATTTAGCTGACATTTCAGTCTTATATTGTTCCATATGTTCTTCTTTCTTTCGTTTTATCTGTGGATGATTTGTTTGATCTGGAGGGTTAGAAGATTCAGGTTGGATTTTTCATTTTCTTTGATAAGACTACTTAATGGATGGTATAATGAAATCAATTACTGTATCATTTTAGGAGGCACATAATTTTTGGTTCTCTCTTTTGTAATGTTAAAATTGATCGTTGGATGTAGATGTTATTAGCTGGTCCATCCGTTGTAAACTTCTCCTCAGCCTTTCACTTGAAACAGTTAAGCAATCATTAATGATTACTGAATAAATTCATTATTTCATAGGAATTACAAAATTATGATATTCCAATTCTGTTCTAATGTCTTCATTTATTAGCTAGAATCATTCTGTAAGAAACTTTTCCTCATCATTTATTTGGTTATCCTGCAATAGGGATCTTATATGAAAAAAATTAATATAAATCTAATTAATTACCTTTACTGAAAGTAAAAAATCCTTACTTGTTCTGTGATCAAACTGTTTTTTCCATAACTACCTTCCTGACATGACATGCAGACTTCTCTCTATTACTATTTAGTGTTCCCGAAACTCATCATGTATTTTCCTATCTCCTCACGTTTGTCTTCTCTGGGAAATGACCTTCTTCCCTACCCTCCATTTTGTATTACATTTATCATCTTTTTTTTTTTTTTTAAGATTTTATTTATTTACTTTTGCAAGAGAGAGCAAGAGTACACACACAAACTGGGGTTGGCGCAGAGGGAGAAGCAGACTCCCCACTGAGCAGGGAGCCCAATACAGGACTCGATCCCAGGACCCTGGGATCATGATCTGAACCAAAAGAAGATGCTTAACTTAGTGAGCCACCCAGGCGTCCTACACTTATCATCTTTCAACTTAAATTCAAGTAATAAAAACTTATTGCCCCATGTCAAATACACCTTTTCCTTTTTTGAGTCCTCAGTGTGTTCTAAAGAGATTGACTTTTTGACACTTCAGTGAACTTGTGTCTTCTTTTTGTCTTCTTTTAAATCTTAGGACTTTTAAGTTGCTAGAAGATTAGAAACAAATAATTCATTTCTTTTTTCCCAGGATTAGCATAATGACTGGTCCTAAATTGCTCAGAAACTGTATCACAGATTATTTATTCATCCACTTGCTAGAAGACTAAAAGAGCCTATTTCATTTTTCAGTTTTGAAAAGTAATTAACTATAGTATAGAAAAAATGGCAGAAATTCTTTATTGGATTTCTTTCTTCCACAAAATATTGTGTAAAACTAGATATGCAATATGCACTCTGTATAAAATACCATTTTTAAAAGTTCCTGTATTAAACAGGTATATGTATTTATCAAAATTTCAAATGGTATATCGTGGATTTGTACATTTCATTGTGAGTAAATTTTACCTTCAGAAAGGTGAACAAATATTACACTCTGGTTAATGATTTGCATTCTCAAATATTTAGGACAAAGTATACTGGCATTTACAGTTTACTCTGAACTGTATAAAAGTAAGATGGATTGATGGATGGATAAATGTGTGATAAAACAAATAAAATGTTAATGATAGATCCTGAGTGGTGGGTATACAGATTTTCACTGTGCAGATTCTTTAAAATTTTCTGTATGTTCAAAATTTTCCATAATAAAACGTTAGGGAAATGGGAGGTGAGTTTTTAAAAAGAGGAAGTAGGGGCACTTGGATGGTACAGTCGGTTGGGCATCCAACTCTTGGTGTCGGCTCAGGTCATGATCCCAGTGTCATGAACTCGAGCCCCACGTTGGGCTCTGCACTCAGCATGGAGTCTGCTTGAGATTCTCTCTCCCTCTGACCCTCCCACTCTTGTGCGCTCTCTCTGTCTAAAATAAATGTATCTTGGGACGCCTGGGTGGCTCAGTCGGTTAAGCGGCTGCCTTCGGCCCAGGTCATGATCCCATGGGGTCCTGGGATCGAGTCCCACATCGGGCTCCTTGCTCAGCAGGGAGCCTGCTTCTCCCTCTCTCTCCCTCTGCTTGTGCTCTCTCTGTCAAATAAATAAAATCTTAAAAAAATAAAATAAATAAAATATATCTTTTAAAATTAAAAAAAAGAGGAAATAACAACAAAACCCACATTCCATATTCCTACCTATAGTCTCTCCATCCCCCAAAGCTAATTATTCACATTGAACAGGAATGTGCCCTTACAGGGATCGGTGTCCTTCAGGGATGTGGCTGTAGATTTCAGCAGAGAGGAGTGGCAGCATCTAGACCTTGCTCAGAGAAACCTGTACCGGGATGTGATGCTGGAGACCTACAGTCACCTGCTCTCTGTAGGTAAGCACAGTCACTTGGGTCCACACAGAGTGTTTCCATTCTTAGTTGCTGAATGCTGTCAGACATCTGAAGTATGATGGTTTTGTCCTTGATTTGTCTAGGATTCTTTATCCCCTTGGGCATTCTGATTATTACTCTGTTCCCGGAAATACATGGTTACATTCCTGAAGAACAAAACTTCATTGAACAAGACTTTATTGATTGTGCTTTGAAACATAATTAGCTGATCCAGTCCTTTATCATTTCTTACGAACAGGGTATGAAGTTCCCCAACCAGAAGTTTTCATGTTGGAGCAAGGAAAGGAGCCATGGGCATTGCAGGGTGAGAGCCCACATCAGAGCTGTCCAGGTGAGTGACTGTGACTCAGACAGATGGGAGAAAGGGGAGCAAATCTCAGCTGTCTTGAGAAAAACTGGCATCTTTGAAATGCTATGAAGAGGACTCTTTTGGAAGGCTTTAACTTTTTTTGTATTGCTTGAAGACCCTTGACATTGGCCTCTCAAATGACTAAATGCCTTCATCATGTCTAATCATCTTCTTTGGCTTTTTAGAATCTGGATCACATGCCAGTCTGCCTCATTAAAGGTTTTCTTTTCTTCTTGATTATGCTCCTTTTCTCAGACATTCTTTTTCTTTCTGCCTTCCCCATTGTCCGAGAGTCTATGCATTCAGGCCTTCGTGGATCTGCTTTCTTTCAAAGTTACTGTGAGTCCCACACTCCCAGTCCTGCTAGTCCCCTGTCACTTCTTTCTTTCCACTACGGGATGCTCTAGAACGTTAACTCCCAGCAGCCTGTCTTCCTTTTTTCTCCATAGGCACTAACATAAGATTTCTCATTTCCTCATTCCCCATGCCTTTCACCCAACTGATGACTTAGGGGTAATTGTCTCTTAATCTTTAGGAGGACTTTTTTGATATTCCCTTCCAATGTTGGTTGACTTCACACTAACTGGGGTCTCTCTGCCTCATTGGCTGATTTTTGTAATTGTTTTATTTCTATACTTCACATGATGAGTTTGAGTTTAATCATGGTCCTCATTCAGGGCACACTGCCATCATCAGTCTGGGTAAAGATTCTCTATTACAGTAGTTAGACCTTATCCACAATTTCACTTTATGCAGTTACAGTTACCCATAAGTCACCCATGGTCTGAAAATATTAAAAGGAAAATTCCAGAAATAAACAATTCATAAGTTTTAAATCGTGTGCCTTTCTGAGTAGCATTATGAAATCTCTTGCCATCCCACTCCATCCTGCCTGGGAGTTGAATCATCCCTTTGTCCAGCGTATCCATCCTATAAATGCTACCTGACCACTAGTCAGTTAGTAGGTATCTTGGTTGTCAAATTGACTCTCATGATATTGCAGTGCTTCTGTTTAAGTAACCCTTATTTTACTTAACAGTGACCCCAAAGCACAAGAATAGTGATGGTGGCAATTCCGATATGCCAAAGAGAAGCCATAAAGTGCATCCTTTAAGTGAAAAGCTGAAAGTTCTTGACTAGGAAAAAAAAATCAGGTTCAGTACTGTCTGAGGACTCAGGCATCCGCTGAGGGTTTTGGAACATGTCTCCTTCAGATAAGGGGGGAACTCCTCTATTTTATTTTTTGTTTATTACCATTTCTTTTTCCCCACACCCATCTCACTTCTGACCATAGGCAATTGTTTTATATGATGGAAACATATTTTTTAATGCATGGATATTTTAAAATTTAAAGTGACAGGGATTATTCATTTATATAAATGTTGCTGTGCTGTATATCTTGTTCTTTGCCTTACTTTTTCCACTTCTGTCCATGGTGCATTATGTTCATAATGTTTATTTACTCTAACCAGTGAATTATATCCTAGAATGTTTCCTATTGCCACTGTCACTAGCCTCTTCATCAAATGAATCACCCTCACCCTTTCCTCTGTTCAACATGGATGAGCCATATGACCCTCCCCTCTAGCCTCTGCCAACTGGTCTTTGAGCTAAAACATCATTCTCCTTTGAGGAGAGTTTAGGTTTCAAACGTCACAGCAGAAAATTTCTGAAAAAGCTTCTTTCTACATTGAGAAGGAAGGTGATGCTACAAGTGATATTTTGTTGTATTTCATTCTAGAAGAATTGTGGCAGATGGGTGACCAGATAGAGAGCTATCAGCAAAGAGAAAACAAATCTTTAAGAGATGTTGCTTTCATCAAGAAAATTTTGACTACAAAGAAGGATTATGAATATAAGGATATTAGAAAAATAATTCATGTGAGCCAAAACATTCTTTCACCAAAAAGACCCCATCAATGTGACTCATTTGGAAATGCTTTGAAGCATAATTTAGATTTACACAGTCATTATAGAAACAGTGCATCAAAGAACATTAATAAGATTACTGAAGATAGTAAAATTTCTTCCTGTACAGACCCTGAGTGTTCTCCAACAGGAGAGAAGTTATGGGACCATAATCAATGTGGAAAAATCCTCAGCTATAAACAAGCACCCTCTCAACATCAGAAGATTCATACTGGGGAAAAATCTTATGAATGTGCTGAATTTGGAAAGATCTTCACCCAGAAGTCACAGCTCAGGGTACATCTGAAAGTTCATACAGGAGAAAAACTTTATGTGTGCATCGACTGTGGGAAGGCTTTTGTAAAGAAGCCAGAATTCATTACACATCAGAGAACCCATACTAGAGAGAAGCCCTATAAATGCAGTGAATGTGGAAAAGCTTTTTTCCAAGTATCTTCTCTCTTAAGGCACCAGAGAATTCATACTGGAGAAAAACTTTATGAATGCAGTGAATGTGGAAAAGGATTCTCTTATAACTCCGATCTCAGTATACATCAAAAAATTCATACTGGAGAGAGACACCATGAATGCAGTGATTGTGGCAAAGCATTTACACAAAAGTCCACACTCAAGATGCATCAGAAGATTCATACAGGTGAGCGATCCTATATATGTATTGAATGTGGACAGGCCTTCATCCAGAAGACGCACTTGATTGCACACCGAAGAATTCATACTGGAGAAAAACCATATGAATGCAATAACTGTGGGAAGTCCTTCATTTCTAAGTCACAACTCCAGGTACATCAGCGAATTCACACAAGAATGAAACCCTTTGTATATACTGAATATGGGAAAATGTTTAACAATAGTTCCAACCTCATTACACATAAGAAAGTTCAAATTAGAGAGAAATCTTCCATATGTACTGAATGTGGTAAGGCCTTTACATACAGGTCAGAACTGATTATACATCAGAGAATTCACACTGGGGAAAAACCTTATGAATGCAGTGATTGTGGAAAAGCCTTTACTCAGAAGTCAGCACTCACAGTGCACCAGAGAATTCATACAGGAGAAAAATCATATGTGTGCATGAAATGTGGACTAGCCTTCATCCAGAAGGCTCACTTGATTGCCCATCAAATAATTCACACAGGAGAGAAACCTTATAAATGTGGCCACTGTGGGAAATCCTTTACTTCCAAGTCACAACTCCATGTACATAAACGAATTCACACAGGAGAGAAACCTTATATGTGCACTAAATGTGGGAAGGCATTCACCAACAGGTCAAATCTTATTACACATCAGAAAACTCATACAGGAGAGAAATCCTATATATGTCCCAAATGTGGAAAGGCGTTCACGCAAAGGTCAGATTTGATTACGCATCAGAGAATTCATACTGGAGAGAAACCTTACGAATGTGGTACCTGTGGAAAAGCCTTTACCCAAAAGTCACACCTCAATATACACCAGAAAATTCATACTGGAGAAAGACAGTATGAATGCCATGAATGTGGGAAAGCCTTTAACCAGAAGTCAATACTCATTGTGCATCAGAAAATTCATACAGGAGAGAAACCTTATGTATGCAGTGAATGTGGAAGAGCTTTCATCCGGAAATCAAACTTCATTACTCATCAGAGAATTCATACTGGAGAGAAACCTTATGAATGCAGTGATTGTGGGAAATCCTTCACCTCCAAATCTCAGCTCCTCGTGCATCAGCCAATTCACACAGGAGAAAAACCATATGTGTGTGGTGTGTGTGGGAAAGCCTTTAGTGGCAGGTCAAATCTCAGTAAACACCAGAAAACTCATACTGGAGAAAAGCCCTACATCTGTTCTGAATGTGGGAAGACCTTCAGACAGAAGTCAGAGTTGATTATACACCATAGAATTCACACTGGAGAGAAACCTTATGAATGCAATGACTGTGGCAAATCTTTCACTAAGAAATCACAACTCCAAGTGCATCAGCGAATTCACACAGGAGAAAAGCCTTATGTATGTGCTGAGTGTGGGAAGGCTTTCACAGATAGGTCAAATTTGAATAAACACCAGACAACACACACTGGAGACAAACCTTATAAGTGTGTAGTCTGTGGGAAAGGCTTCGTCCAGAAATCTGTGCTCAATGTCCATCAGAGTATTCACACTTGAGAGGAATGGTATGAGAAAACCTCAGTGAGATCAGGTCTGATTTTACATCATTGAATTTGTGCAGAAAAATATACATATTATCATAAGTAGAAATACCCCATCAAAATGTCACACATTACTGTACAGAAGAGGGCCTTGAGTGAAGGGGGCCCTTCCCACATTGTCACTACCTTCATTAAGCCTTGAGGCATTCATACTGGAAGAAAAAATTTTGTCAATTTGACAGATTAGAAGAAGGCTTCTCACGAAAAATATGATGGAACAGGGACGCCTGGGTGGTTCTGTCGGTTGAGCATCCAGTTCTTGATCTCGGCTTAGGTCTTGATCTCATGGTTGTGAGTTTGAGCCCTGCATTGGGCTCCAAACTGGACATGGAGCCTACTTAAAAAAAAACAAAAACAAAGACAACATACATATATATATATTTATATATATGTATGTATGTATGATGGAACATTGTTACCAAATTCTGCATAGGAAAGCTTATATTATGTCGTGTTAATGATAATCCTGTTTAGTTTGGAATAGGTAAAGTGCCAACAAGTTGAATGGTAGAACAACATAATATATACAATAGTGACAAACCCTAAGTTCTGTGAGATGTTTGCTGCAGAACACATTGTCTGACAGTTTTAGGTGTTTTTTCATACTTCTCTTGAATCTAACATGGTTGTGTGTATCCAACCCCCATTGAGTATTTCTGTCAAGAAAGAGATAACTCAGTAAAAAAGTTCTTTATCTATACAGACACAAACCTCAGAGTGTATGTTGACCCATTATCCTCTAGCATCATGACTTGTAACCCGCCTTTATCATCTACCAGTAAAGTGTCTTTGACCCTCATGAGTCCCTAGCACATTGTCCTCTGACACCCATAAGTGCATTAGTGCTAAACACTGTGTCTGCTGACTGCCATTATCTCATTTAGCTCCCAGCCTAGTGTTTTATGAACTTCTACTACCCTCAGGAAAGTTTCTGAGGTAAGAATTTTCAGGTCATTTTGGTCAACTTTTCATCCAGTCTCCCTTTTGCTGTCATAGTTCTTCCAGCTCATTTGCCTTCCTTAATGACCTGACATTTATAATAATAACAAATCAGTAACTCATATTTAAAAAACCTCAACATTTGTTCATGTCTTCTCTGTGTCCATCTTCATGCCATGGGCTCCACAAGCACCCCTTCCCATGTGCCTCACACACATCAGTTCAGGTCCTGTCTCAAGGCCTTTGCACTCTCTTTGAAGAACAAAGTTCCTCGTATCTGTGTGGTTAGCTCCTTCATGTCTTCCAGTGGCACCTTTTCACAGAGGCCCCTGTGCTTTCCTGCCTGGTTTGAAATTTTGGCCCCCTCCCCTCTATCCTTTATCCTTCTCCGTAGCACTTACTGCCATGGTACCCTGTATATTTTACTTACTTGTCTATGGCTCCCACACTAGAATGTTTTTCCCTGTTTTGTTCACCACTGTGAGCCTTGACCTGTGCCTGACAACAACAAAAGCATTCCATAAATGCACATTGTGGAGTGTTGACCCTGTTCATCACAACTTCCCTTTGATCTTTTCTATATTGCAGCAGAAGATGCTCCAATGGGGAGAACAAACTTGCCTAAAACACCAAGCTTTTTCATCTCTAGTTTTTACCTGGGCTGTGCCTCCTTCCTGGCCCTAAAGCTGAAATATCACCATAAAACTTTTGGTCTGATGCCAGCCACTTGAAAGAAGGGAAAACTGACACAGTGGAAATCCCACACAGATGCTTGGTGTTCCAGGATTTCTTACCATGATTCAGAAATACCACAGTGAGCTCCAAAATCATTGCAGAATAGCCTGCTCACTTTGCCCTAGCATGCACAACCTTACCCCACCCCGGACCCTTACCTATAGACCCACTCCTTATGCTCTGACAGGCCCAAAGCTAATAGTATGAAGGGGCTAAGAGCAAACAGGGCAGACCTTCTTTGGAAGTTAGGTGTCTGACCCAAGACTGGCAGCAGTGGCCTCTGATTGAACACTTAGCTGCTGGGCAGCCAAATTGGAACCAGCAGAATGGTTCCTCCAGGTCAGTCCACTGGTAACAACTGGGAATGGGAAGTAGTGGGGTTGTGCAGAGATGGCTCTCGCCTTTGTGAACAACAGCATAGTGGTTGAGGATTGGGACAGAACCTGGTCAAGGGGGCAAGCCTGGGAATTGCGCCTTTACCCTCTTCAGATTTTGTGACACATCCCATTACTCCACCTTAGATCAGTGTCTGATTCATCTTTAGCTCCCTTTCACCTCACCCTTTCCCAATATCTGATGATCTACCATATGCCTTCTTCTATCTTTGAACAATGTATGGTGGGCAACCCACTGTTAACCCTCTTTACTTCATCCAGTACTGTATCTGGGGCTTCTCTAAATGTCTTGCAACCCAGAATTCTGCCCCAACTTAGGACAGTGTTTGCTGACCCCTCAAGAGAGTGTCTTGAGACCCCCTTATCCTACCCCAGCACAGTATCTAGATACCCATTATTCCTCTTTTATTCCACTACTATGTGTTTATCACTCCTCCTTAATTCCAGGAAATAGTGTCTGGAGATTTTCTCATTACCTCCTCCACAATTACTTCCAGCATAACGTCTGTTACTTCACTTGTGACAATGTCTACTGTAACCTCCATACTCCTCATTTATTCCTACTTTCATGTAAGTAGTGACAGATGACCACTTACTGCAGTCCTCAGAATAGGGAGCTGTGATATACTGCCCCCCCACCCAACTATTAATAATATCTTCCTTTTTTTTTAAGATTTTTATTTATTTATTTGACAGAGAGAGAGCAAGGGAGGGAACACGGGGAGAGGGAGAAGCAGGCTTCCTGCTGAGCAGAGAGCCCGATGCAGGGCTCGATCCCAGGACCCCGGGATCATGACACGAGCCAAAGGCAGACGCTTAACGACTGAGCCACCCAGGCGCCCCTAATAATATCTTTTAATACTCTCTCTCTACTTATAGTAGGATGGTTTCTGATCTCCCTCCATTACTTGTCCATCACAACAACGGTAACTAATTATCTCCCATTTCCCCACCTAGCAGTGTCTGTAATGATTCCCAATCCAGCATGTGGTGATGCCCTCAATAACTTCTCTGAACGCTGGTAAGTGCCATTAACCTGCTTCGCTCCCCACAAGTAAGGGCATTGACTGATAATGCACCATAAACTCCACATTTTCATCTGCATTTTGGAGCCTCCACTATCCCCCTTCTCTGTAGGACCGCTTAATAATCAGCAAAAAGTCTGTTGATGTCCATTACCCAGTAACACATTATCTGTGACCACTCCATTAAATCCTGGTAGTATTTGCTTTTCCCCAGTTGGTCGCCACTAACATAATGCTGATTCCCCATTGCCCACATTGCTTCATGAGGCCCCTGAGTGGCTACTGCAAGTTCTCCAGCATTGCTTCTCCACATCCTGACTGTTTGCATGGACAGGAGACCTGGAAGAGGGAGAAGGGTTGAGGATGAGATCCTAGCTTCATAGATCCCTCTGGGGAATTAGTGGCCCAGAGTGGGCTAGAGAGGATCTGAGGGCATCAGAAGACCACAAGCTGGCTTCCCATGATGCAATCAGAATAGAGAATAGAGAAGGCTATGGATGTGGATCCAAATCCTGGTGCCAACACTGATCTGCAGACTTTCCCTCCTGGCCTCAATTGCCTCATCTATAAAATGTAATTATGGAGAATGAAGTGACTTAATGTAAGTCAGGGCTTATTAAGGGAGCAGGGCTAGTGGAGCCCACTGAGGGTATCCTGTTATTGTTAATAACATTACTAGTTATAAATTGACACAAGCATCTGACCAACATCTGTATGGCTGTGCCCAAACTTCACAGAGGGAAACATGTTATTTTATTGTAAGTTACTTTCAATTATTTCTCTTTTATATGTATTATGATACTGGAGTACTGAGATATTTTTAAAGTCAGATATATTGAGTTATTATTATAGATAATATTTACCCTTTTTAGTATACAATTCTGAGTTTTGACAGATGCATACAATTATGTAATCAACACCATAATCAAAGACAGAGAACATTTCCTTTATGCCCCAAAATTCTTTCCTATCCCTTTTTAGGCAGTTTCTCTCCCTATTTCCAGCCTCTTGCAGTCACTGATTTGACCTGTTTCTTGTCTCTATAGTTTTGCTTTTTTTCCACAATGTTATAGAAGTATGTGTGCATGTACATATGCATGTATCTCCTTTTGAGTCTGACATCTCTCATTTTATGATTTATTTGAAATTCATCCATATGGTTGTATGAGATACAGATAGAAAATAAGCTGATGAAAAGATGCTCAACATCATTAGTCAGAAAAATGCAAATTAAGACCATGATGAGATACCACTACATACTTATTAGAATGGCTTTAAAATTTTTTTTTAAATAGTACCAAAAGTTGTCAAGGATGCAAAGCAGTGGAAACTTTCATGTGTTGCTGTTGGAAAGGTAAAGTGGTTTATCCACTCTGAACCAAAATTTGGCAAGTTCTTATAAAATGAACCATATACTAACCCTATGACCCAGCAATCCCACTCCTTGGTATTTAACCTATAGAAATGAAAAATTATATATGGACTCAAATGTTCACAGAAACTATTGCCAAAAGATTGGAAACAACCCAAATATCAGTGGGTGAGTCATGCAACGAATTGTAGGAAAGCTATACAGTGGGATACTACTTACCCATAAAAGGGAATGATTTATTGACACAAGCTACAATGTGGATGAATCTCAAAAGTATTATGTTTTATCATGTGATAAGTTAAATTATATTTGATAAAAAATTATTAGATATTAGATTATAAATATAAATAGGTTTGTATAATTTTGTATGTGCATATTACATATAATAATGTATATTTACAATATATAGCACATTATAATATTTATTGTATATTCCTTATAATAAAATGCTTATTTTGATACATAATATGTATTGTATGATTATTGAATTATATAATTTTTATAATTTTTCAAACTTTCACATAACACTTCAGTTATTTGTATTTTTACATGTTTACATTTAATGTTTATAGTATAAAGTTGTAACTATAATAAAAGAGAGCATATTGTCTGGAGAGCCTTTAGTTGTAGCTGGTCAACATTTTTATTTGTCAACAGCTCAACTCTGGCTGTTCTTAACATCAAGGAACCTTGCTCCACTTTGCCCAGCTGTGTTCTCTGAGAGTATTCTGCCTCCCCAATGCCCATGCAGCTTGCTGTCTTTTCCATTCTTTGGAGAGCCCCCTGCCACTATCCCTCAACCATTGTATGTGAAGTAACACTTCTTGTGATCACTTTGTATTTTGTACTATTTTTGTGTTGCAAGTACCACCATCTGACCTGATATTAAATATTTCTGTTTTTGGTTTATCATTTACCTCTCCCTACTGGACTGTCAACTTCATGATGCCCAGACTTTATCTTGTTCCTACTGTGTTCAAGGCACCCAGCACAGCACTAGCACAAAGCAGACACTCTGTATAAGTTATTTTTTTTTAAGATTTATTCATGAGAGAGAGAGAGAGCCTGCTTGAGTGGGGGGAGGGACAAAGGGAGAGACTCTTCAAGCAGACTCCCTACTGAGCACAGAGCCTGAGATGGGGCTTGATCCCATGACCCACCACACCCTGAGCTGAAACCAAGAGTCAGATGCTCAACCGACTGAGCCACCCAGGCGCCCCTCTGTATAAGTTTGTTAAATGGAAGAATGAATGATAGTAATAGCATCAAGGTTGACCAAGTGCCCCACACCAAGTGAGCTAAACTCATGGGGGGGCGATGAGGGAGGGAGGATAGGTTGGTTACATGCCCTCTAATTCAAGATTTAATGCCCCTTCCCACACCTCAGCACATCTAAGCCCTAACCCTTCCTCACCCAACCTCAGCAACCCCATCCTTCCCCTCCCCAGTGTATCTGACCTGCATCCTTCCCCAGCGTCCACAAGGTCAATGCTGTGTCTCCTTACTCAGCCTCCTGGTTGCAGTGGGCATGTAGAGTGGGGAGGGACAATAGCAGAGAACTGATAGGCAGGGGCCATCCTGTCACCGTCCACCCCAGCACTTCTGTATCCCATGATCTCATGTGGTCTGCCCTGCCTCCTCCACCAGAAGAACCAGCAGTGGATATGAAACTCTGGGGACAAGAGGAAGGTGGCAGGGCTGAGGCTTTCCAGCTCCAGGCACCTTGCTGGACAATAAATATGACACAATGTGGCAGGTGTTGACCCTGTGGCAAGGTCAGGTTAAAGCCATGATTGTCATGGGCACTTGCCCTAATAGCAGGATAGGCTGAGCCCTCCACCCTCAGCCGTCAGTTGGGGTACTGGTGCTGGTGTGACTATTATCTATATTATATTATCCCCTAACCACACCCCACCCCACTTTCCATGCCATACATCATACCATACCAGTTATTAACCATTTTACTTAATTTCATAATTATATTGATTCTATTATTGAAGTATAATTAAATGTATCAAATTTTCTGCTATTATTTATACTATGCCTGTAATTATTAAGATATGAATAAGACAGACTCTGATGCTAAGAAATCCTGTATCCCCTCTGCTTTCTGCCACCTTCAGGTCAGTGGTGTTTGCACTGTGTACCACAATGATAATGCCACTTCTAGAGGTGAAGTTTTTTTCCCCCTCTGTGAAATGAGCTCAATTAGATTACTCCCTTAGTAATATTATGATTGTAGTATTTTAATATTTATTATAATGGGCAATGCTATTCAGACAAAAACTGGTGTTCTGTTTCCATGTGTTAAACAGGACAATGTAAGCGCTACTTTAATACAATCATTTGAATTACATTAAGGTTATGACTATAATTGGGTGCCTGGCTGGCTCAGTTGGTAGAGCATGCAACTCTTGATCTCAGGGTCATGAATTTCAGGTTCATGTTGGGTGGAGAGATTACTTAAAAAGATAGGACTATAGGGGTGCCTGGGTGGCTCAGTCGGTTAAGTGTCTGCCTTCAGCTCAGGTCATGATCCTGCCAGGGTCCTGGGATCGAGCCCCGCATTGGGCTCCTTGCTCAGTGGGGAGTCTGCTTCTCCCTCTCCCTCTGCTGCGCCCCCCGCTTGTACTCTCGCTGTCAAATAAATAAATAAATAAAATCTTTAAAAAAAAAAAGGACTATAATTAATGTCAATTCTGAGAACCCATGGTGTGTTCCATTGCATTCTGGAAAATGGCATGTTTATAATGCATTGCTGACTACAGTATTTATTGCTATGTAACAAGCTACCCAAAATGTAATGGCTTAAGGACACCTGGGTGGCTCAGTCGGTTAAGCATCTACCTCTGGCTCAGCTCATGATCTCAGGGTGCTGGGATCAAGCCCCATGTTGGGCTTCCTGCTCAGCAGGGATTCTGCTTCTCTCTCTCCCTCTCCCTCAGCCCTTCCCCCTCCTCGTGTTCACTCTCTTGTGCTCTCTCTCTCTCTTAAATAAATAAAATCTTGGGACGCCTGGGTGGCTCAGTTGGTTAAGCGACTGCCTTCGGCTCAGGTCATGATCCTGGAGTCCCGGGATCGAGTCCCACATCGGGCTCCCTGCTCAGCAGGGAGTCTGCTTCTCCCTCTGACTCTCTTCCCTCTTGTGCTCTCTTTCTCTCATTCTCTTTCTCTCAAATAAATAAAATAAATAAAACTGGATTTAAAAAAAATAAAATCTTTAAAAAAAGAAACTTAATGGCTTAAAACAATAATAAACATGGGGCGCCTGGCTCACTCAGTTGGTTAAACGTCTGCCTTTGGCTCAGGTCATGATCCCAGGGTCCTGGCATCGGGTTCCCTGCTCAGCGGGGAACCTCCTTCTCCCTCTCCCTCTGCCTGCCAATCCCCCCCGCTTGTGTTCTCTCCCTCTCTGTCAAATAAAACCTTTAAAAACAAAGCAAAACGAACAAAACAATAAACATTTATTCTCTCAGTTTCTGAGGGCCAGAAAGCTGGGAATAGCTAGCCAGGTGGTTCCAGTTTAGGAACTGTCATGAGGTTACAGTCAAGATGTTGGCCAGAGTTGCAGTCATCTGAAAGCTGATTGAGGCTTGCAGGATCTGATTCCAAGCCAGTTCACATGACTACTGGCAGGCCTTAGTTCTTCACCATATGGGCCCCACTTAGGGCTCTTGAGTGTACTCACAAACATGGTGGCTGAATTTGTTATATTGGTCAACCCATTCATTGTGGAAGGGGTTTGAATCAAGATTCATTAAAGGAAATCTTGGAGACTAGCTACCACAGAAACACTGATTATTTGCATTTATGTTAATATTATCATTGCAAATGATAACACTATTAGGAATCGTAACAATCTTGCAAACCAGAGGGAAATAGTCCACATATTACAAGGTTTAAATGACAGAACCCAGTACACAGTGCTAATAGTGATTGATGATGATGATGATAATGATGGCAGCAAATTTTATTAAGTGTCTGAGTACACCAGTCCCTGTTCTAGGCACTTTAATAAATCAGTTCACACAAAAATGCTTAAGATGGGCTCATTACTATTCCCATTTCACAGATAAAGAATGTGTGTCATAGAGAAGTATAAAGGAACTTGCCCAAGGTAAAAAGCTAGTAAACAGCACAGGGGAATTCAAAGTCAGGCCAGTCAAACTGTGGAAGCAGCCAAGATGCCCTTCAACAGATGAATGGATAAAGAAGATGTGGTACATATACAGAATGGAATATTATTCAGCCATCAGAAAGGATGAATACCCACCATTTGCATCGACATGGATGGAACTGGAGGAGATTATGCTAAGTGAAGTAAGTCAAGCAGAGAAAGAATTATCATATGGTTTCACTCATATGTGGAACATAAGCAATAGCACGGAGGACCATAGGGGAAGGGAGGGAAATCTGAAGGGGGAGAAATCAGAGAGGGAGACAGACCATGAGGGACTATGGACCCTGGGAAACAGAATTTTGGAAGGTCCAAAATCAAGGTGACAGCTTTGATGGCTTCTGATGAGGGCTCACTTCCTGTCTGGCTGCCTTCTCCTTGTGTTCTCACATGGTGTTTCTTTGGTGCATGTGCATGGAGAAAGAGTGAGCTTTCCTCTTCCTCTTCTTACAAGACTAATTACCAATCCTATTGGATTAGAACTCCATTCTTATGACTTCATTTAGCCATAATGGCCTCCTAAAATCCCTATGGCCAAATAGTCACATTGCAGGTTAAGGCTTCAACATATGAATTTTAGAGGGGGACAGTTCAGTCCGTAGCACCTTCCAAAGGACACTCCTTTTCTTTGAAATCTGTGGTGCTAACTCCAACCATCAGGTGGTAGGCAGTATTTCTGATTGTACAGTTTTAGCATCAGAAAAGTTCGTGTTGCCCTTGGTTCAGGAAACCCCTGTATTTCTCACTTTGTATCTCTCAATTCCGATTGGGAGAAATCCTCATTCCAACTGAAGAATAAATTATCTTCTTGGCCAAGCTGGAGACTCCACAGAATCACTTTTATTCTTTTGAAGTATCATTCAAAACCAGGAGAGACAGAGGCACCTGGGTGGCTCAGTTGGTTAAGCATCCGCCTTTGGCTCAGGTCACGATTCTGGGGTCCCGGGATCAAGCCCCACATTGAGCTCCCCACTCAGTGGGGAGTCTGCTTCTCCCTCTGCCCCTCCCCGCACTCATGCTCTTTCTCTCTCTCTCTCTCCCTCAAATAAAATCTTTTAAAAAAACAAAAGAGACAGCTTTAAATTAGAGTAGCTGGCTGAGGCCTTGGGAGGCTTATCTCCTCTTCCTGACAGTCCACGTGTCAGGCCTTCCATAGAATGACTACATTCCATAGCGACTGCCTTCTTCTAGCACTGCTGATTGCCAACATCATCAGCTAATCTTAATGATCAAGGACTCCTCTACCTGCCTTATACACAAACTAAGCAGAATAATTTTAACTTATTTTACCTCATGTGGGTGCAAAAGAGGGAGGTGCTAATGTCATCCTACCCGCTTTACAAAGGAGAGTCACGAGTATTCACACCCTGGGGAGAATGAAGTTATGAATTGACCCATCATTCCTGAGGCAGGGAAGGCAGAAAGCCAGGGTCAGAAGCAGTTCAGAGCTTAAGGGTAACACATACCAGAAAAGAGCATCAAACTCCCATAGCTCAATGCCTCCTGATACTGTTTTGTTGGCACAATATGGAAATGGATTGTTTCATGACATAGGCAATCATGTTGTTCTGGAAGCTATAGAGAAGAAAGGACATTTTCTGTTTCTTAACCTCCTGAGAATTCCCTCACCAGCAGTAGGAGGGCCTAGAATTATTAAATTTGAAACAAAGAAATTGCACAGTGAATCCTGAGGCCAAAGGGAGCTCCCAAAGATGCTTAAACTGTGAAGAGGCATAAAGAGGATGCACACGGGAAGAATTATAGCATTTTTGGGTTCTCCAGGGTATTTTTTAAAATTATTATAACTAAGTAAAATGATATTGGGCCTTGCTACTCATATCCAAATTATCTGGATGATTTTTTATTACATAATTTCTGGGCTCCACCACCAGTTTCTGATTCAGGAAATGTGGACTGGGAACTAAGAATCTGAATTTCTCTAGGTTACCAGGTGGTGGTAATACTGTTGGTACTTAGATGACACTGTAAGGAACACAGACCTAGAGAGGTGAGTGGTTCACTCAAAGTCATAGAGTTTAGTAAAAGGTAGAGATGGGAACTGAAGCCAGTAAGTGTGAGTCTAGAACCTAAGGGATAACAGAGAGGATGGATGGTAGAATTTCAACAAATACCCTCCTGCCAGAGGCCTCGTTATGATTGATCCAAGGAATCTTTCCTGGTCCCCCAGACAACTCAGTGAAGTTGAAAAACATGTCTGAGACAATCAATTTTGAGGGACTAGGAGGGCACTGGAAGGAAACTTAGTTGTATATGATAAAAACCATGACTATGCTTAGAACAGATAGATGTAAATCTTTGTAACCTTGGATTAAGTAACAGTTTCTTAGGTGATGTCTAAAGCACAAGCAAACAAAAGATAGGTAAATTGGACTTCATCAAAATTAAATACTTTTTTGGGCGCCTGGGTGGCTCAGATGGTTAAGCATCTGCCTTCAGCTCAGGTCATGATCCCAGGGTCCTGGGACCGAGTCCCGCATTGGGCTCCCTGCTCCTTGGGAGCCTGCTTTTTCCCTCTGCCTCTCTCTCTCTCTCTGTCTCTCATGAATAAATAAATAAAATCTTTAAAAAAATTAAATACTTTTTTGAGACTGAGGACATTATCAAGATGCAAAGAACTCACAGAATGGGAACAGTATTTTCAAGTTCTCTCTCTGATAGGAATCTAATTTCCAGAATAAAGAACACTTACAACTCAACAATAAAAAGACAAATAACCCAATCTAAAACAAAGCAAAGAATTTGAAGACATTTCTCCAAAGATATACAAATGGTCAATAGCCCATGGGAAAATGTCCAGCATCATTAGAGAAATGCAAATCAAAACCACAATGAAATACCACCTTTGTACCCATTAACACAGCCATTTTAAAAAAAGGAAAATAGTAAGTGTTGATGAGGTTGTGGAAAACCTGGAACCCCCACAGATTGCTGGCACAGATTTCACATACCTGTTGGCCATTTTTATGTCTTCTTTGCAGAAATGTCTATTCAAATCTTTAGCCCTTTTTTAAATAGAGGTATGCAATGGGTTTCATTTCTTTGTTTTGCTATTAAGTTGTAGGAGTTCCTTGTATTTCTTTTAGAAATTAACTCCTTTTATGACATCGTTTGCAAATATTTTCTTCCAGTCCATGGGTTGCTTTTCACTCTGTTTTTGCTTTGCTCTCAAAAGCATTATTTGCTTTTAATTTGATGCAGTCTCACTGGTCTGTATTTGCTTTTGTTGCCTGTGCTTTTGGTGGTGTATCTACACTGTGAAGCTTTTCCTCTGATTCCTAGGAGTTTTAGAGTTTCAGAACTTACATTTAAGTTTTAAATCCATGGGGGTTGATTACTGTGTATGGTGTAATACATAGGTCCAATTTCATTCCTATGTATGTGGATATCCAGTTTTCCTAACACAATTTGTTAGGACTATCCTTTCCCCATTGTGTATTCTTGCCATCCTTGTTGAAGATGAACTGATCTTATATGTGTGGATTTAGTTCTGGGCTCACTCTTCTGATCCATTGGTCTATACAGTCTGTCTATATGTCTGTCTTTTTATCAGACCATACTGTTTTAATTATGAAGGCTTTGAAATATATTTTGAAATCAGGAAGTGTAATGCCTCCGGTTTTGTTCTTTCCCAAGATTGTTTTGGTTATTTGGAGACTGTTTCCATGTTAGTTTTAGAATTATATTGTAAAAAAGTAGTCCAGTTTCATTCTTTTGTAGGTGGCAGTCCAGTTTTCCCAACACCATTCATTGAAGAGACTGTCCTTTACCCACTGTATATTCTTGGCTCCTTTGTTGTAAATTAACTGACCATCTACGTGTAGGTTTATTTCTGGGCTTTCTATTCTGTTCCTTTGACCTATATGTCTCTTTTTATGCCAATACCTTGTACAGTTTGATTACATAGATTTGTAATATAGTTTGAAGTCAGGAAGTGTGATGCCTTTGTTTTTCTTAAGATTGGCTATTTGGGGTCTTTTGTTTCCATACAAATTTTAGGATCATTTGTTCTATTTCTGTGAAAAATACCACTGGATTTTTGTTAGGAATTGCATTGGATCTGTAGATTGCTTTGGGTAGTATAGAAATTTTAACAATATTAATTCTTCTAGTCCAAGAACATGGAATATCATTCCATTTATTTGCATCTTTTTCATTTTCTTTCATCAATGTCTTACAGTTTTCAGTATATAGGTCTACCACTTCCTTGGTTAAATTTATTCCTAGGTATTTTATCCTTTTTGATAACACTGTGATTGGGATTTTCTTAATTTTTCTGATAATTTGTTATTATGTATAGAAATGCAAGTGAGTTTTGTATACTTTTGTATATTTTGTGACCTGCAACTCTACTGAATTTATTAGTTCTGTTTTTTTTTTTGCTGAACTCTTTAGGGTTTTCTATATATACTCTCATGTCATCTGCAAATAGTGATAGTTTTATTTCTTCTTTTCCAATCAAATGTCTTTTATTTCTTTTTCTTTCCTAATTGCTTTGGCTGGGACTTCCAATATTATTATATTGAAAAAAAGTGGTGAGTGTGGGCATCCTTGTCTCTGATCTCAGAGGAAAAGTTTCCAGCTTTTCACCATTTAGTATGATGTTAGCTGTGGGCTTTATTATGTTGAGGTACATTTCTTCCCTACCTGCTTTGTTGACAGTTTTATCATTAACGGATGTTGAATTTGTCAAAGTGCTTTTCCCGCATCTATTGAGATGATCATATGATTTTTGTCCTTAATTTTGTTAATGCAGTGTATTACATTGATTTGTGGATGTTTAACGATCTTTGCATGCCTGGAATAAATCCCACTTGGTCATGGTGTATAACCCTTTTAATGTATTGTTGAATTCAGTTTGCTAATACTTTGTTAAAGATTATTACACCTATGTATCTGGTTTTAGTCATGGTAATGCTGGCCTCATAAAATTAGTTAGGAAGAATTTGAGAAGGATTAGTATTAATTTTTCCTGAAATGTTTGGTGGAATTCACTAGTGAAGCCATCTGGTCCTGGACTTTTGTTTGTTGGGAGGTTTTTTGACTACTGATTCAATTACCTTACAAGTAATCAGTCTGTTTAGATTCTTCTACTTCCTTATGATTCAATATTGGTAGGTTATATGTTTCCAGGTATTCATCATTTCTTCTAGGTTGTCCTTTTTTTTTTGATGTATAACTGTTCACACTAGTCTCTTATAATCCTTTGTATTCCTATGGTACAGCCTCCTTTTTTATTCTGATTTTATTTGAGTCCTCTTTTTTTTTTCTTGTGTGTGTGTGTGTGTGTGTGTGTGTAGCTAAAGGTTTTATCTTTTTAAAAAAACCAGCTCTTAGTTTCATTGATCTTTCTGTTGTTTTTTAGTCTCTATTTCATTTGTTTTCACTCTGATTTTTGTTATTTCCTTCATTCTACTACCTTAGGGCTTCATTTGGTATACTGTATGTCCATTTTCTTTGTCTCAAGATATATTTTTAATTTAATGTACATTCTGCTCAAGTGCATATATACACTCAAAATAGATCATATGCTGGTCTTAAGGTCTCAAAAATGTCTTAAGATACTAAGAAGGATTGAAACCATACAGAATATGTTCTTTGGCCACAATGGAATTAAATTTGAAATCATTAAAATATCTAAGGAAACTCCTAGTATTGGAAAATAAATACTACATACAGGAAATTAGAAAATATATAGAAATGAACAATAATGAAAATGTAGCATATAAAAATGTATGTTATGTAGCTAAGATAGTATTTAGAGGGAAATCTATAGTTTAAATGTTTATATTACAAAAGAAGAAAAGTATAAAGTCAACAAACTAAGGTTGTACTGCAAGATTCTAGAAAAAGAAAAGCAAAATAAACCCACAGTTACTGGAAGGAAAGAAAATAAGAAGGATAAAAACAGAAGTTAATGAATTAGAAAACTGACAAATAATAGAGAAAATTAACGGAGCCAAAGCAAAGTTGAAAATATCAGCAAGCTTGATAAACTCAGCAAAAATGACCAAGAAAAAATAAAGAAGAAAAACACAAATATCAGAAATAACAGAGGGGGGCACCTGGGTGGCTCAGTTGGTTAAGCAACTGCCTTTGGCTCAAGTCATGATCCTGGAGTCCTTTGGCTCAAGTCATGATCCTGGAGTCCTGGGATCGAGTCCCGCATTGGGCTCCCTGCTCAGCAGGGAGTCTGCTTCGCCCTCTGACCCTCCCCCCTCTTGTGCGCTCTCTCTCTCAAATAAATAAAGAAAATCCTTTTCTTTTAAAGATTTTATTTATTTATTTGACAGAGAGAGACACAGCGAGAGAGGGAACACAAGCAGGGGGAGTGGGAGAGGGAGAAGCAGGCTTCCCTCGGAGCAGGGAGCCCAATGTGGGGCTCAATCCCAGGACCCCGGGACCATGACCTGAGCCAAAGTCAGATGCTTAGCGACTGAGCCACCCAGGTGCCCAAAATAAATAAAATCTTTTTTTTTAAGATTTTATTTATTTATTTGACAGAGAGAGAGACAGTGAGAGAGGGAACACAAGCAGGGGGAGTGGGAGAGGGAGAAGCAGGCTTCCCACTGAGCAGGGAGCCCGATTTGGGACTCCATCCCAGGACCCTGGGAACATGACCTGAGCCGAAGGCAGACACTTAACGACTGAGCCACCCAGGCGCCCCTAAATAAAATCTTAAAAAAAAAAAAAATTACAGAGGGTTTCTAATTACAAAACCTATACAAATTAAGTAATAAAGAATACTTGAGTAAATAATAATTAAAGAAAATATTATGAACCCTTTCATACAAGCTAGATAAATGGATACATTCCTTGAAAGACAGCAACTAGCAAAGATTACTCAAAAAATATGTAATATGAATGGCTGTATATCTACCATACAAATTGAATTTATAGTAAAAGTATTGCCCTAACAAACATGGCCCTAATGATTTTATGGATAAATTCTACCAAGAAATAATACCAATACTACACAAAATCTTTTAGAATTAGCTCCCAACTCACTGCAGGAACCCAACATTAACCCTGCTACTAAAACCAGGAAAAAGGCATTATTAGAAAACTATAGATTTCCTCATGAACACTAGTGTAAAAATCCTTTTCAAGTATTAACAAATAGAGTCCAGTAATATTTATAAAATACATAATGCAGCATAATCCAGAGTTTATCCCATGAATCCAAGTTGAATTAACATTTAAATATCAGTTAATGTAATTCAACACATTAACAGATTAAAAAAGCAAAATAAGATCACTTGAACAAAGGCATAACATACTTAGATGAAATCAAAATAGAGTTCTCATAAAAATTCTTACCAAGTTAAGAGTAGAGAGGGGGGTGCCTGGGTGGCTCAGTCATTAAGCATCTGCCTTTGGCTCAGGTCATGATCCCAGAGTCCTGGGATCGAGCCCCGCATCGGGCTCCCTGCTCCGCAGGAAGCCTGCTTCTCCCTCTGCCACTCCCCCTGCTTGTGTTCCCTCTCTAGCTGTGTTTCTCTCTGTCAAATAAATAAATAAAACCTTTAAAAAAAAAAAAAAGAGTAGAGAGGAACTTTCTCCAATAAAGGGCACTCAAAATACATAAATAACATATTCAATAGTGAAATATTGAAGGCTTTCTCATTTAAATCAGAAACAATGGGAGTGATTGATATGCTTATAATCTTGATCATGGTAATGGTTTCACAAATATACACATACATCAAGATGTGTCAAGGGACTCCTGGTTGGCTCAGTTGGTTGGGCATCTGACTGGATTTCTGCTTAGGTCATTATCTTAGGGTCCTGAGATTGACCCCTCTGGCTCTGTATTGGGCATGGAGACTGCTTAAGATTCTCTCTCTCCCTCTTCCTCTGCCCCACCCCCACAAAATTTGTCAAATTGTATCTTGGGCCTTTGAGGGAAACTTTTCATATAGTATCTCAAAGGAAAGACACCACTACTCTGACTAGTTTTGGGTTCTTTGCAATGCATTCCTATAGCTCCCAACACACTCACCTGGACACCATCCTGCTTTTCACCCATCCGAGGTTCTCTCCCTTTTTCCAAAAGGGAAATCACTGCTGGCTTTGAAATAGCAAGTCCCGCTCAAAGACATAGGATATGAAAAATGAATATAGTAGGGGCGCCTGGGTGACTCAGTCATTAAGCGTCTGCCTTCAGCTCAGGTCATGATCCCAGGGTCCTGGGATCGAGCCCCACATTGGACTCCCTGCTCTGCAGGAAGCCTGCTTCTCCCTCTCCCCCTGCTTGTGTTCCCTCTCTAGTTGTGTCTCTCTGTCAAATAAATAAATAAAATCTTTTAAAAAAAATGAATATAGTGTCAACTATACTTCAATTACAATGAATGAATGAATGAATGAATGAATGAATATTTTTTTTAATTTAGAGTTGGTTTAACCTAAGCAAATTCAGATCAAATTGTTCATCAGAAGAATGACGGAAACAGCAAATCACCATTTGGCAAATACCAGAGTAATAATTGCTGCATGCAGCAAACGTTGATGGAACCTAAAATATAGGGGAAGGTATCATGAGAAAGAGGACAGATACAGAGTCTTCAGAACAAGCTACTTAATGACTGCAGTGGTAAACTAGTGGCTTTATGGTGCAGAAGCCTGGAGAACACTACTATAACCAACAGATCAAATTAGCATTACTGGTAATAAGGGGCGCCTGGGTGGCACAGTCAGTTGAGTAAATGACTCTCAGTTTCGGCACAGGTTGTGATCTCAGGGTCATGAGATCGAGCCCCATGCCAGGCTCCACACTGAGTGCAGGGTGTGCTTGAGACTCTCCCTCTCCCTCTGCTTCTCCCCTCTGTGCTTGCTCGCTCTCAAATAAATAAGTAAATCTTTTAAAAAATAGCATTAATAAGTACACAAACATCAACCAAATGGGACTAAAAAATAAATAAATAGATGGTAGATCTATCAAGATGGTAGGCTTAAAGCCAACCATATCACTAATTCCATTCAACAATGACTTACACATTGCAAGTGCAGTTGGCTGAATAATAACCCCAAAGATATCAAGTCCTAATCCCTGAAATCTTTAACTATTATCTTATATGGTAACAGAGGCTTTGCAATATGATTGAAGATGGTGAGACTGTGACAATATATTGGATCATCTGGTAGGCTATAAATACAATCACAAGGATCCTTGGGTCTGTGATGGGAGAAAAGGGGTAGTGCAGAGAGAGATATGAGATAGATCTGCAGAAGAGAAGGCCATTTGAAGACTGAGCAGAGACAGTTTTAAGATGCTAGCCTTGAAGATTGGAAAGATGCAGCCACAAGCCAAGGAATTTGCAGCAATCAGAAGTTGGAAGAGGCACGGAATGGATTCTTCCTTACAGTCTGCAGAGGGAGTGCAGCCCTGCAAATACCTTGCTTTTCGGATGCTGGCCTAGAATTGTGAGAATAAAATCCCATTGTTTTAAGCCACTTTGTGGTAATTTGTTACAGCAGTCATAGGAAACTAACAGACCAAGAAAAAGGCAGAGATTGTCAGATTGGATTTTAAAAAGGCAAGATCCAACTATGTTCTGCCTACAGAAACAAATCTAAACATAAAGACACAAACAGGATAAAAGTACAAGTATGGAAAAGAACATATGTTGCTAAAACTAATCAAAAGATTGTTTCAAAACTCATAAAACCAAAGTTGGTAACAGTGCAACACCAAATCCAGTTAAGAGTTAGGAATTTCAACACTCCTTTCTCAAGGATTGATAGAACAAGTAGATAGAAAATAAGTAAAGATATCAAATGCCTGAATAGCATTACCAGTCAACTTGTCCTTGATGTTTGTAGCCCACTCCACCCAAGAAGAAAATACAGTCTTTTCAGGTGTACACAAAACAATTACCAAGATAGATTACAATATGGGTCATAAACAAGGTTCACTAAATTTAAAAGGATTCAAGTCATACAAATTATATTCTCTGGCCACAGTCATTCAGATTATATTCTCTGGCCACAAAATAATTAAATTATAAATAAAAAATATAGAACTATCTAGAACATCCCCCAAATATTTGGAAAAAAATAATACAATTCTAAATAGCTCATAGGTTAAAAAATTAAAATAAAGATATCAGGGGGTGCCTAGGTGGCACAGTCAGTTAAGTGTCCGACTCTTGGTTTTGGCTCAGGTCATGATCTCAGGGTCGTGAGATCAAGCCCTGCATCAGGCTCTGCGCTCAGTGAGGAGTCTGCTTCAGACTCTCTCTCTCTCCCTCTCCTGCCCCTTCTCCCCACATGTGCGCTCTCTCTCTAAAATAAATAATAAAACAAAAATCTTTAAAATAAGGATATTAGGATTAGTAATTGAAAGAAAATGAATACAACAATATTAAAATCTGTAGCTAAAGTTTTTAGAGGAAAATATGTAATTTATAGGTAAATATGTAGTTCTAAATGTTTATATTAGAAAAGGAGTAAGGCTCAAATAAGTGAACTCAGCTTTTACAGCAAGATACTAGATTTTTAAAAAGGACAAATAAAAAAATAATTTTAAAAAAGGGGCATAGTAGGGGCACCTGACTGGCTCAGTTGCAAGCATGCAATTCTTTACCTCAGGGTTGTGGGTTCGAGCCCCACATTGGGTATAGAGACTACTTAAAAATAAAGTCTTAAAAAAAAAAAGGCACAGTATTAAGAAGAAAAGAAATAATGATCAAAGCAGAAATCAATGACAGAGAAAAAATTAGAGAAAAAACTCCAAAGTTCATCTTTTGAAAAACTGATAAAGCTCTAACCCACTGGGGAAAAAGAGAAGACACAATTACCATCAGAAAGAAGAAAGATGGCATTACTGCTAATTCTACAGGTATTGAAAGGACAAAAAAAGTATTTAGAACATACCTATGTTAATAATTAAAAACTTAGATAAAATGGACAGATTCCTTGAAAAACACAAATTACTAAGGCTCACATACAAAGAAAATGAGGTGATGTCAGTAAGATATTGGAATAGGAGGTTCTAGCTCTTGACCCTCAACAGAAACACTAATTTAACAACTATCCATTCATGAAAATACCTTCATAAGAGCTCCTGAGTGCAGGTGAGAGGTCATAGCACACCAGTGGAACAAAGAAATAAGACAAGACATACTGAAAAGGGTAAGGAGTACAATTTAATTTTATTTACATCACTTCTTCCTGAAATTGGCACAGCACAGAACCAAGAGAAATACTCTTGGTCTACAAGTTCTGCAGGGAGTAAACAAAAAATTAAATGAATGTCCAAACTGTCCCAGCCTTTCAGGGTGCTACTTGAGAGGTCTGCTTCTGTCTGTCACACCTCACACAAAACAGAGGAAACTGGCATGGCTAGATCACCTAGGGAGTAACTAGGAACACAGGGCCAGGGGCTCTCAACAACCAGCAGGCAGCCCTCAACAAATGGCCCATGGATGAGCCTGAATGACATTATGCTAAGTGAATAAGGTAGATACAGGACAAATATTTCATGATACCACTTATGTGAGGAATATAAAATAGACTTATAGCATAGAGTAGAATGGTGGTTGGCAGGGGCTTGGGGGATAGGGAAATGGGAAGTAATTAGTCAAAGAGTACAAAATTTCAATTATATAAGGTAAGTCCAGAGATCTACTGTACAGCATAGTGCCTGTAGTTAAAAATACTGTATTGTAGGGCGCCTGGGTGGCTCAGTCGTTGGGCGGCTGCCTTCGGCTCAGGTCATGATCCCAGAGTCCTGGGATCGAGCCCCACATCAGGCTCCCTGCTCGGCGGGAAGCCTGCTTCTCCCTCTCCCATTCCTCCTGGTGTTCCCGCTCTCGCTGTCTCTGTCAAATAAATAAATAAAATCTTTAAAAAAAAATACTATATTGTATACTTAAAAATTTGCCAAGAGGGTAGGTCTTAGGTTAAGTGCTTTTATCTCTCTCACACACACACATCATCATCATCATCATCAAGAGGGCAGATCAAGGTGGCCAAGCGGATTGGTGGCAGTGGCCTTGCAGAGATGCAGATTTTTGTGAAGACCTTGACCAGCAAGACCATCACCCTTGAGGTCAAGCCCAATGACACCAGTAAGAATGTCAAAGCCAAAAGCAAGAGAAGCAGGGCATCCCACCTAACTGGCAGTGTCTGATTTTTGCCAGCAAACAGCTGGAGGAGAGCTACACTCTCTCAGATTACAATATCCAGAAAGAGTCCGCTCTGCAATTGGTGCTATACCTGCAGGTTGGCATCATCAAGCCTTCCCTCCACCAGCTTGCCCAGAAATACAACTGCAACAAGATGATCTGCCGCAGATGTGTTATGCTTGCATGCACCCCAGCACTGTTATCTGCTGCAAGAAGTGCAGCCACACCAACCACTTATGCCCCCAAGAAGAAAGCTCAAATGAGGCCCCTCTGCTAGCTCCTCCTTTGCCTGCAGGGTGGCCTCCTGCCTGAGCCCCAAGGCCTTTGGGCCTCAATAAAATTTCTCTTTCATTGACTGGAGCAGTAAAAAAATAAATAAATAAATAAAGAGGGCAAGAGGAAACTTTTGGAAGTGATGTACATGTTCATGGCATAGATTGGTGTGATGGTTTCACAGGTATAAACTTATATACAAAGTTATCAAGTTGCATACATTAAATATGCACAGCTTTGAGCCCTATGTGGGGCTTGAGCTCATGACCATGAGATCAGGACCCGAGCTGAGATCAAGAGTTGGATGTTCAATCAACTGAACCACCCAGGTGCCTCAAATATGCACAGCTTTTTGTATGTCAATCATACTTTAATAAAATGATTATTAAAAAGGAAGAAAACGATCATCTGAGTAGCTTCATATCTATCAAATTGAATTTGCAGTTAAAAAATCTTTCCTTTGACGGAGTGCCCGAAAGCCTGCCTCCGAGGGCCAGGCCACCAGGAGCAGCCCCGCGTCCCGCAGGCCCCCGCCCTCTCCGCGTCACGGCCTCTAGGTGCAGTGCCCCCTAGGGGCTCCCGCTCCGGCTGAGGAGGAAGGTGCTGGTCCTTCCTGCCACACAGGCCCGTTACCCGCCAGCCGATTCCCTGCCCGGCGCCCGCCCCGCCACCCTCCGGAGGAGCCTGACGCCGCCGCCTCTCCGTGCTCCGCAGCCACATCTCCGCCTGGACGGAGGACCCGCCGCCCCTCGCTCTCGCCGCCTCCCGTGTCCCGCCTGCGCCCCGGCGCCATGAGCGCGCGCCTGCCGCTCTTCCTGCGCGGGCTCCGCCGTCTGCAGCCGCCCCCGGGCCCGCCGCTCCGCCTCCGAGCGCCCTGTCGCGCCAGCAGCAGCGGTGGCGGCGGCGGCTGTGGCGGCGGGGAGGGCCTGCTCGAGCAGCGGCGGCTGCGGGACTCCCAAGTCGGGAGCAGCCGCGGCCAGGGCAGCCAGGCGCCCCCCGCGCGGGACTCGATCGTCAGAGAAGTCATTCAGAATTCAAAAGAGGTTCTGAATTTATTGCAAGAAAAAAACCCTACCTTTAAGCCGGTGCTTGCTATTATTCAGGCAGGTGACGATAACTTGATGCAGGAAATAAACCAGAATTTGGCAGAGGAGGCTGGTCTGAACATCACTCACATTTGCCTTCCTCCGGATAGCAGTGAAGCCGAGATTATAGATGAAATCTTGAAGATTAACGAAGACACCAGAGTACACGGCCTTGCCCTTCAGATCTCCGAGAACTCGTTTAGCAACAAAGTCCTCAATGCCTTGAAACCAGAAAAAGATGTGGATGGAGTAACAGACATAAACCTGGGGAGGCTGGTCCGTGGAGATGCCCATGAATGTTACATCTCACCTGTGGCCAGAGCTGTGATTGAACTTCTTGAAAAGTCAGGTGTCAACTTAGATGGAAAGAAGATCTTGGTAATAGGAGCCCATGGGTCTTTGGAAGCTGCCTTGCAATGCCTATTCCAGAGGAGAGGGTCCATGACAATGAGCTCACAGTGGGGAACACCTCAGCTTCAAAGCAAGCTTCATGAGGCTGATATTGTGGTCTTGGGCTCTCCCAAGCCAGAAGAGATTCCCCTTTCTTGGATACAACCAGGAACTACAGTTCTCAACTGTTCCCATGACTTCCTGTCAGGGAAGCTTGGAGGTGGTTCTCTTGGGGTACATCTTAGTGGTCTCATTGCAGAGAATGATGTGAGTCTCCTTGCTGCAGCTCTGCGGATTCAGAACATGGTCAGCAGTGGAAGGAGATGGCTACGTGAACAGCAGCATGCAAGGTGGAGACTTCACTGCTTGAAACTCCAGCCTCTCTCCCCCGTGCCAAGTGATCTTGAGATTTCAAGAGCACAGACTCCAAAAGCTGTGGATGTCCTTGCCAAGGAGATAGGATTGCTTGCAGATGAAATTGAAATCTATGGCAAAGGCAAAGCCAAAGTATGTTTGTCCCTGTTGGAAAGGTTAAAGGATCAAGCAGATGGAAAATACATTTTAGTAGCTGGGATCACACCCACCCCTCTCGGGGAAGGGAAAAGCACAGTGACAGTTGGGCTCGTACAAGCAATGACCGCACACCTGAACATCAACTCCTTTGCCTGTCTCAGGCAGCCTTCTCAAGGACCAACTTTTGGAGTTAAAGGAGGCGCTGCGGGTGGCGGATATGCCCAGGTCATCCCCATGGAGGAGTTCAACCTTCACTTGACCGGGGACATCCACGCCATCACGGCTGCCAATAACCTGCTGGCCGCCGCTATTGACACAAGGATTTTACATGAAAACACTCAAACCGATAAGGCGCTGTATAATCGACTTGTTCCTTCAGTGAATGGTGTCCGAGAGTTTTCAAGCATTCAGCTTGCTCGGCTGAAAAAACTGGGAATAAATAAGACAGATCCAAATGCACTGACGGAAGAGGAAATGGGTAAATTCGCCCGTCTCGACATCGACCCCTCCACCATCACATGGCAGAGAGTATTGGATACAAATGACCGATTTCTATGAAAAATAACGATTGGGCAGGCACCCACAGAGAAGGGGTATTCCCGGCAGGAAAGGGCAAACTTTTCTCACCTCGCGGATGGCATCCGAAGGACTAGCCATGGCCCTGTGAGTGTGCACAGGCCTGGTAATGGAACATCGGCGAGTCCTGGGTCCTGCCCTCTCTGATCTCTACAGGTAAGCTGGGGTCGTCAGAAATCAGGGCCACTGACAGGTAAAAATGCGGATCAAAGCCAGGCATCACCAGCATCAAAAGTAAACGTGCATCACGAAACGTGACACCAAAGCCAGCAAAGGGACGCTCACAATGGCCAAGGAAAAGAAGATGGCAAGTCCTGTGGGAGGAGTTTTTACAAAGAATACCATCGGTATCCTCAGAAGACTGAGAGAGCCTTCATACAAGGAAAAATGCCTGCTGTGAAAAAAAGAGGTGAAAATCTTGGAAGGAAAACCATGAAGTGAAAATAAAAATCGAGTTTGTGGACTGGATAAGAGAATAAGCCTTAAATGAATTAGAGAGGGCAGGGCAAGCCTAGGAATTCTGTCTGAACACGGTACGAAAGGGAAAGCTGTAGCAAATGTAAAGAAAAAGGCCGGAGACATGGGAAACCTATCAAGAAGTTCTAATATGCATCTCATAGGAGGTCCAGGTGAGAGCAACAGAAGGGAGGCAAGAAGGTGTTCAGGGAAATAACAGAAAGCAAATGCACTGGCTTGATGGAAAACATGAATTTGCACATTTGAGACTCTAACAAGGGCCACGCAGGATGAGTGTAACACTCACACCAACACTAAGGGTGCAACAAAATTCCAAAGAACTGCCGCAGACAAAAAAGTCCTGGCTGGTCCCTCAGGATCGAGCCCCGGGTGGGCATCAGACTTCTCACCAGCAGCACTCAATGCAAAGTGGCCCTGGGAAATGGATTCCGACTCCTGAAGGAAAAGGAGTTTTCAGGCTCCTTGAGGAGAAGAAAAGCAACAACAGTCGGGCGCGCTGAGTAGAAGATGCAAAAGCAGTAGGGACAAGTAGGACACGTCAGCAGCCGCTGCAGGTGTGAATGTCACGGTCGTGAAATGCAGAGACCCGAAAGAAGAGACCATTTTGACATCATAAAAAGTTAAGCTCTTGAACATGAGAAGTGGACACATAGAAAAACATCAAAAGACCAGTAACAGAGTGGGAGGGAATGTTTGCATTAGCTATAATGAAAGAGTAATGCACCAGACTTAAAAAGAGCTTCCACGATGTGCTACTCCCATACTCTGCGCTCCGTGCGGCCTTCACTGCTCACCTTTACAGCCGGGGCTGCCTGGGGGCGCCTGGGGGGGGCTCAGGCGGTGGGGCGTCTGCCTTCAGCTGGGGTCATGATCTCAGGGTCCTGGATGGAGCCCCGCATCGGGCCCCGCTCAGCGGGGAGTCTGCTGCTCCCTCTCTCTCTGCCCCTCCCCCTGCTCATGCGCATGCTCTCTCTAATAAATAAAATCTTAAAAAAACAAAACAAAAAAAATCTTTCCTTTATCAAAAATCCAAGGACAAATGGCTGGGAAATTTTACTAAACATTTATAGAAGAAATAATACTAATTCTAAAACTCACTCTTCCAGAATGGGAATACATCACAGGTCATTCTATGAGTCAGCATTATCACAATACCAAAATCAGACAAAGACATTACAGGAAAAGACTAATATCTCTTATGAACATAGTTTCAAAAATTCTAAACAAAATTTTAGCAAATCAAATCCAACAATATATAAAAAGTATAAGAAATCATGATCAAGTGGGTTTTTATTCCAGAAATGTAATGTTAGTTTATAATTCAAAAATTAATAAAATTGTTCCTGGTAACAGAAAAATCAAATTCAATATATTAATTAAAAACAAAGTGCTGATTTCAAAAAATGTAGAAAAAGCACTTGAAAAAAATCTAACATACTTTCCTCATATAACTCTAAATAATGAGATGAGGAATACAATGGGATATCCTCAATCTACCAAAAACCTGCAGCTAACATTGTTCATAATGGTGAGTAACTGAATGCTTTCTCCCTAAAATCAGGAACAAGGCAAAGATGTCCATTCTCACCACTTCTAATCAATACTGTAAATACTAACCCATCCAATAGGGCAAAATTAAAAGAAAAAAAAAGCAACCAGAACAAAAAGGAAGAATCAGTCTCTCTTCAAAATGGCAAAATCTTCTACAGAGAAAATCCTATTGAATGTACAAAAAACTTACTAGCAAGTGAGTTCAGCAAAGTCAATTTTATTTCCTACCAAATCAATTGTATTCCTAAAATGTAACAACAAACAACTGGAAATTAAAACTAAAAAAAAAAAAAAATTACAATAGCATCAAATATATAAATTACTAGGTGTAAAAATCTGACCAAAAATGTATAAAATTTGTACAAAAAAACTACAGAACACTGGTTGAAAGAAATTAAGTAACACCTAATGGAGATATATACATCATATTCAAGGGTTAGATGACATAAATGTTAAGATGGGCGCCTGGGTGGCTCAGTCATTAAGCGTCTGCCTTCGGCTCAGGTCGTGATCCTGGGGTCCTGGGATCGAGTCCCGCGTCGGGCTCCCTGCTTCTTGGGAGCCTGCTTCTCCCTCTGCCTCTCTCTCTCTCTCTCTGTCTTTCATGAATAAATAAGTAAAATCTTAAAAAAAAATGTCAATTCTGCCCAAACTGATCTATAGCCAACACAATCCCAATCAAAATTCCAGCAGCCTTCTTGTAGAAATTGGTAAACTCACTCCAAAATTCATATGGAAACAAAAGACTTAGAACACTGAAAACAACTTTGAAAATGAACAAAGTTGGAAGGCTTATATTTCCTGACTTCAAAGTCTAAGTGACAGCAATCTAGACTGTTATTGCCTTTGAGACAAATTAATGGAACAAAATACAGAGTCCAGAAATAGGCCCACACATATATGGACAAGTCAATTTTTGCAGAGATAATTCATTTGAGACAGGGTAGTTGGGTCAACAAATAGTATTGGAACAACTGGATATCAATAATTAAAAACATTACTTTGGATCCATACCATTGAGTCATTTGAAGTTTATCCTAGAATGAATATAGATCCAACTTCCTTCCCCCATCCGGCTCTCTTCTTCCTCTCCTCCTCCTGCCTTTATTTCAAGAATGGATACCAGTTATCCCACAATTATCAATGAAACTGCTAATATCTGTAAGATGCCACTTTCAAAGTATACCAAATTTCCTTATTTTTTGGATCTATTTCTAGATTATATATCCAGTTCATTCTGTTCCATTGGTCTGATTATGTATCAGTACGCTATTCTTTTAATTAGGGCTAGTACTCACTCACTGATCCTTTTTTTCCCCCCAGACTTCACTTCTATTATTTTTTTAATTTTTAAAAAAGATTTTATTTATTTGAGAGGGAGAGAGAACACAAGCAGGGAGAGCGGCAGAGGGAGAGGGAGAAGCAGACTCCTTCCTTGCTGAGCAGGGAGCCCGATGTGGGGCACCAATTCCAGGAACCTGGGATCATGACCTGAGCTGAAGGCAGATGCTTAACCGACAGAGCCACCCAGGTGTCCCTCACTTTCTATTCTTATATGTTTATTTTACTGTACAAATTTTAAGATAATCTAATTTTTATTTTATTTTTTAATTTTTTTTAAAGATTTTTATTTATTTATTGAGAGAGAGAGAGAGAATGGCAGAGAGCATGAGAGAGAGGAGGGTCAGAGGGAGAAGCAGACTCCCTGCTGAGCAGGGAGCCCAATGCGGGACTCGATCCTGGGACTCCAGGATCATGACCTGAGCCGAAGGCAGTCGCTTAACCAACGGAGCCACCCCGGTGCCCTTTTTTTTTTTTTAAAGATTTTTATTTATTTATTGAGAGAGAGAATGGTAGAGAGCATGAGAGACTAATTTTTAAAAGTTGCTATTTTTTTTAAAAGATTTTATTTATGTATTTGACAGAGAGAGACACAGCGAGAGAGGGAACACAAGCAGGGGGAGTGGGAGAGGGAGAAGCAGGCTTCCCGCTGAGCAGAGAGCCTGATGTGGGGCTCGATCCCAGGACCCCAAGATCATGACCTGAGCCGAAGGCAGATGCTTAATGACTGAGCCACCCAGGTGCCCCCAAAAAGTTGCTGGTATTTTTATGTGAATCTCACATAACTGATAAAATGACTTAGGGAGAATCGGTACCTTTATGAAAGGTATTTTCCTTTCCAAGGTTATGGCATGTCTTTCCATTTGTTGAAATCTTCTTTTATGACCTTCAGTAGTAATATCCCAAGACTGTTTTGCATATTTCTTACATTGTTTCAAGATATTTTATCTTATTGGTTGCTTACTTAAATGATATTTTCTTTCATTAAATTTTTTTATTTAAATGTACATATTCATTTCTTAATTTTGCACCCAATTTCTGTTCCTTTTTAAGATTTTATTTTTAAGTAATCTCTACCCAATGTGGGGCTCGAATTTACAATCCTGAGATCAAGAGTTGCATGCTCTACCAACTGAGCCAGCCAGGCACCCTTCACCCAATTTCTTAATAGTTTTATCATTTAAATTTAAATGCAAAGAAACTGTGGTGAAATAGTCACAGGAAGGATCTTTGAGAGATGCAGTGTGCTTTATTACATCCCAAAGACACTGTGGCCTGGGGAAAACTGGAACAAATTAGCAGACTGAATCTGGTCTAGAGTCACTGAGGAATGGCTTAATCCTCCTTAAACAGAATTTCTCTGGGGCACCTGAGTGGCTCAGTTGTTAAGCATCTGCCTTCAGCTCAGGTCCTAAGCTCAGGTCCTGATCTCAGGGTCCTGGGATCGAGCCCCGCATTGGGCTCCCTGCTCAGCGGGAAGCCTGCTTCTCCCTCTCCCACACCCCCTGCTTGTGTTCCCTCTTTCTCTCTCTGTTAAATGAATAAAATCTTAAAAAAAAAAACAAAACAGGATTTCTCTGAGCCAATGTTTTCTCTTCAGGAACTGCAGTTACAGTGCCTCACCTAGAATCTTTTACCCCAAATTCTAATCTATGGTAGTCAATCTTGCCTCTTAATTATTCCCTAATCCAGGGCTTCTCAAACCAGCTACAGGAACATTCCCTAAACAACAGAGTAAATGCCTACTTTGAGAGTCTGACACAAAAACAGGAGTCCCATAAAAACAAGTTCCTTTAAAATATTTCTTCCTATCTACACTTAAAATCCACATGAATTTGGTATTCTATGCAATAATAAATTTATCTTTTATACTGTTTTACAGTATTTATTATATAATTATATAAAATTACTTCTATAATTACATAATTATATTAAAATCCTGTTTAATATTATTTATTATATTAATTAGATCAATTATTTAGCTTTATGTCTTCCAAATTTTCAAGTAAAATGGCATCCAAGAAGAAATGCCATTATTGGGGCGCCTGGGTGGCTCAGTCAGTTAAGCCTCAGACTCTTGGTTTCCACTCAGGTCATGGTCTCAGGATCCTGAGATCAGGCCCCAGTGTGGGGCTCCCTACTCAGCACGTGGAGTCTGCTTGAGATTCTCTGCTTCTCACTCTCCCTCTGCCCCTCTGCACGCTCCCACATGCTTGTGCTCTCTCTCGCTCTCAAATAAGTAAATAAAATCTTAAAAAAAAAAAAAAGACATCTTTATTTTCACCATTTTACAGTGGAAGAAATGAGGATCAGGGGTCACAAATCCCTCTCACTCCCATTCAGAAAATGATCACACATGCTCTCTCTGCACTCTCATACAATCACATCCTCCATGGAGCATTTCACTCAAAACATGTCACACTTGCAATCACACCTTAGGTCATACATAGCCAGAATCCCCTCTGGACAAACCTATGCACATCCCCAGCTATGACCTAGAATGCCAGTGCGTCCCCTACATATACCAGGCCAGGCCTGCTTCTAATACACCCAGGCCTCACCTTCCACACTCCAAACTGTTTGAAACCGACTCAGCCCCACACAAAAGCATAAATCATGCATCTGTGCACTCCTAGGATGAGCAAGTGCTCTCCAAAGTCTCTGGCACAAGCTGGGTGACCCCCATTTAGGTCAGGCTGGGCACTGAGATGTTTCAAAACAACCTCCCCCTCTCCAAGTAAGTTTGTTGTTTTTTTCTCCCCCAAATCAATACAGATTTTATTGCATCTTTAAAATATCACAAATAGAGCAAGATGGCGGAGGAGTAGGAGACCTGGATTTCGTCTGGTCTCAGGAATTCAGCTGAATAGGGATCAAATCATTCTGAACACCTACGAACTCAACAGGAGATCGAAGAAAAGAATAGCAACAACTCTCTGAACAGAAAAGCAACCACTTACTGGAAGGTAGGACATGCAGAGAAGTGAATCCGAGGCGATATTCGGGAGGACAGACGGCGGGGAAGGGGGCCTCTGTCGGCCGCTTCTGGCAAGTGATAGAGCCGCGGAGCACAAAATCCGAACTTTTAGAAATCGTTTCCGCTGAGGGACGTCGCTTCAGTGGCTAAGCAGGGGGTGGAACCCTTGTGGGACAGTGTGGTCTCAGGACCCTCGGGGTCACAGGAAGACGGGGGGGTGCCTGAGTGCAGCAGAGCTCCCAGGTATCGGAGCGGGGAAGCCGGCTGCAGAGATGGAGCGGAGGTGCGGGGTCTCAGCTCGGGGTTGCCATAAACTGTGATCCGCGGTACACAAGCGGCAGAGCCGGGGAGACTCCCCTTCCTCCCCTGGGAGGAGCGGCGTGGGAGCTCACCGCAGGGATCTGCTGGGTTTGGAGACTCCACACGGGGTCGGGTGCCAGAGATAGACTCTTGGTCACAGTCCGGGTGAGCACAGAGCGTGGCTGGAGACCAGGGAGATGGGAGTGACTGACTGCTTTTCTCTGGGGGCGCACTGAGGAGCGGGGCCCCGAGTTCTCAGCTCCTCCAGGTGGAGATTGGGAGGCCACCATTTTCACTCTCATCCTCCAAAGCTGTACCGAGAGCTGACATGGAACAAAAGCTCCCGAGAGCAAACCGGAGCAGATTACTTAGCCCCGACCGGCAAGGGCAGGGCAATTCCGCCTCCAGCAAAGACATCTGGGAACCAGGCAACAGGCCCCGCCCCCAGAAGATCAGCACGCACAGTTAGCCAAGACCAAGTTTACCGATCAATGAGAACGGCAGAACTCCAGTGCTAGGGGAATACTGCACATAGAATTCATGGCTTTTTTACCATGATTTATTAGTCTTTCAAAGTTAGTTTTTTTAACTGTTTTTTATTTTTCTTTTTCCCTTTTTCAACCAACATCTTATCAATCCCTTTTTTAAAAAAACATTTTTATTTTTCATTTTTAGAGTGATATTCTATCCCTTCATAGTAGTTACCCTTACTTTTGGCATATATATATAAGTTGTTCTCTCTTTAAATTTTGAGATACAGTTTCTTCTAACAGATCAAAATATACCCTAAATCACTAGTGTATGGCTTTGTTCTAGTCTCCTGCCTGATCACATTCTCTCCCTTTTCTTTTCTTTTTTTTTAAATCTTCTTCTTTCTTTTTTCAAACAACTTATCAATTCCTTTTATAAAATCTTTTATAATTTTCATTTTTAGTCATATTCCATCCCTTCATTGTATCAACCCTTATTTTATACATATGTCTTTCTTTCTTTAAAATTTTAGGAGGCACTTTCTTCTAACAGACCAAAATACACCCAAATTCTAGTGTGTGGCACTGATCTATGCAGTAGCCTGATCATATTTGATCATATTCTGTTTTTTTGTTTTGTTCTGTTTTTGTTTGTTTTTATTTTTCTCTTTTCTTTCTTTTTTCTTTCTTTCCCTTTCTTTTCCCCTGGTTTCAGGTCTTTTCTGATTTGTTTAGAGTATATTTTCTGGGGACATTGTTATCCTGTTAGCATTTTGTTCTCTCATTCATCTATTCTCCTCTGCACAAAATGACAAAACGAAAAGAATCACCTCAACAAAAAGAAGAAGAGGTAGTACCATCTTCCAGGGACCTACTTAATATGGACATTAGTACGATGTCAGACCTAGAGTTCAGAATCATGATTTTAAAGATACTAGCTGGGCTTGAAAAAAGCATGGAAGTTATTAGAGAAACCCTTCCTGGAGAAATAAAAGAACTAAAATCTAACCAAGTCAAAATCAAAAAGGCTATTAATGAGGTGCAATAAAAAAGGGGGGCACTAACTGCTAGGATAAATGAGGCACAAGAGAGAATCAGCGATATAGAAGACCAAATGATGGAAAAGGAAGAGGTTGAGAAAAGGAGAGATAAACAACTACAGGATCACAAGGGCAGAATTCGAGAGATAAGCGATACAATAAGACGAAACAACATTAGAATAATTGGGATCCCAGAAGAAGAAAGAGAGAAAGGGGCAGAAGGTATATTGGAGCAAATTATAACAGAGAACTTCTCTAGTGTGGGGAAGGAAACAGGCATCAAAATCCAAGAGGCACAGAGAACCCCTCTCAAAATCAACAAAAAATAGGTCAACACCCCAACATCTAATAGTAAAACTTACGAGTCTTAGAGACAAAGAGAAAATCTTGAAAGCAGCTCGGGAGAAGAGATATGTAACGTATAATGGTAGAAACATTAGATTGGCAACAGACCTATCCACAGAGACCTGGCAGGCCAGAAAGTACTGGCATGATATCTTCAGAGCACTAAATGAGAAAAATATGCAGCCAAGAATACTATATCCAGCTAGGCTGTCATTGAAAATAGAAGGAGAGATAAAAAGCTTCCAGGACAAACAAAAACTAAAGGAATTGGCAAACACGAAACTAGCCCTACAAGAAATATTGAAGGGGGTCCTCTAAGCAAAGAGAGAGCCTAAAAGCAGCATAGACCAGAAAGGAACACAGACAATATACAGTAACAGTCACCTTACAGGCACTACAATGGCACTAAATTCATATCTTTCAATAGTTGCCCTGAATGTAAATGGGCTAAATGCCCCAATCAAAAGACACAGGCTATCAGATTGGATTAAAAAACAAGACCCATCGATATGCTGTCTGCAAGAGACTCATTTTAGACCCAAAGACACCCCCACATTGAAAGTGAGGGGGTGGAAAACCATTTACCATGCTAATGGACACCAAAAGAAAGCTCAGTGGCAATCCTTATATCAGACAAATTAGATTTTAAACCAAAGACTGTAATAAGAGATGAGGAAGGACACTATATCCTACTTAAAGGGTCTATCCAACAAGAAGATCTAACAATTGTAAGTATCTATGCCCCTAACATAGGAGCAGCCAATTATATAAGGCAATTAATAACAAAATCAAAGAAACACATTGACAACAATACAATAATAGTGGGGGACTTTAACACCCCCCTCACTGAAATTGACAGATCATCTAAGCAAAAGATCAACAAGGAAATGACTTTAAATGACACACTGGACCAAATGGACTTCACAGACATATTCAGAACATTCCATCCCAAAGCAACGGAATACACATTCTTCTCTAGTGCCCATGGACCATTCTCCAGAATAGATCACATCCTAGGTCACAAATCAGATCTCAACCAGTACCAAAAGATTGGGATCATTCCCTGCATATTTTCAGACCATAATGCTTTGAAACTAGAACTCAATGACAAGAGGAAAGTCAGAAAGAACTCAAATACATGGAGGCTAAAGAGCATCCTACTAAAGAATGAATGGGTAAACCAGGAAATTAAAGAAGAATTAAAAAAATTCATGGAAACCAATGAAAATGAAAACACAACTGTTCAAAATCTTTGGGATGCAGCAAAGGCAGTCCTAAGAGGAAAGTATATAGCAATACAACCCTTTCTCAAGAAACAAGAAAGGTCTCAAATACACAACCTAACCCTACACCTAAAGGAGCTGGAGAAAAAACAGCAAATAAAGCCTAAACCCAGCAGGAGAAGAGAAATAATAAAGATCAGAGCAGAAATCAATGAACTAGAAACCAAAAGAACAGTAGAACATATCAACGAAACTAGGAGCTGGTTCTTTGAAAGAATTAACAAGATTGATAAACTCCTGGCCAGACTTATCAAAAAGAAAAGAGAAATGACCCAAATCAACAAAATCATGAATGAAAGAGGAGAGATCACAACCAACACCAAAGAAATACCAACAATTATAAGAACATATTATTAGCAACTCTATGCCAGCAAATAAGATAACCTGGAAGAAATGAATGCATTCCTAGAGATGTATCAACTACCAAAATTGAACCAGGAGAAATAGAAAACCTGAACAGACCTATAACCACTAAGGAAATTGAAGCAGTCATTAAAATCTCCCAACAAACAAAAGCCCAGGGCCAGATGGCTTCCCAGGGGAATTCTACCAAACATTTCAAGAAGAATTAATACCTATTCTCCTGAAACTGTTCCAAAAAATAGAAATGGAAGGAAAACTTCAAACTCGTTTTATAAGGCCACCATTACCTTGATCCCAAAACCAGACAAAGACCCCATCAAAAAGGAGAATTACAGACCAATATCCTTGATGAACATGGATGCAAAAATTCTCACCAAAATACTAGCCAATAGGATCCAACAATACATTAAAAGGATTATTCACCACGACCAAGTGGGATTTATCCCTGGGCTGCAAGGTTGGTTCTACATCCGCAAATCAATCAACATGATACAATATATTAACAAAAGAAAGAACAAGAATCATATGATCCTCTCAATAGATGCAGAAAAAGCATTTGACAAAGTACAGCATCCTTTCTTGATCAAAACTCTTCAGAGTATAGGGATAGAGGGTACATACCTCAATATCATAAAAGCCATCTATGAAAAACCTACAGCGAATATCATTCTCAATGGGGAAAAGCTGAGAGCTTTCCCCCTAAGGTCAGGAACTCGGCAGGGATGTCCACTATCACATATTATTAGAAGTCCTAGCCACAGCAATCAGACAACAAAAGAAATCAAAAGCATCCAAATCGGCAAAGAGGAAGTCAAACTCTCACTCTTTGCAGATGATATGATACTTTATGTGGAAAACCCAAAAGACTCCACCCCAAAGCTGCTAGAACTCATACAGGAATTCAGTAAAGTGGCAGGATATAAAATCAATGCACAGAAATCAGTGGCATTCCTATACACCAACAACAAAACAGAAGAGAGACAAATTGAGGAGGGATCCCATTTACAATTGCACCCAAACCATAAGATACCTAGGAATAAATCTAACCAAAGAGGCAAAGGATCTGTACTCAGAAAACTATAAAATACTCATGAAAGAAATTGAGGAAGACACAAAGAAATGGAAAAACGTTCCATTCTCATGGATTGGAAGAACAAACATTGTGAAGATGTCAATGCTACCTAGAGCAATTTACACATTCAGTGCAATCCCCATCAAAATACCATCCACTTTTTTCAAAGAAATGGAACAAATAATCCTAAAACTTGTATGGAACCAGAAGAGACCCCGAATAGCCAGAGGAATGTTGAAAAAGAAAAGCAAAGCCGGTGGCATCACAATTCTGGACTTCCAGCTCTATTACAAAGCTGTCATCATCAAGACAGTGTGGTACTGGGACAAAAACAGACACATAGATCAATGGAACAGAATAGAGAGCCCAGAAATGGACCCTCAACTCAATGGTCAACTAATCTTTGACAAAGCAGGAAAGAATGTACAATGGAAAAAAGACAGTCTCTTCAACAAATGGTGTTGGGAGAATTGGACAGCCACATGCAGAAGAATGAAACTGGACCATTTCCTTACACCACACACAAAAATAGACTCCATATGGTTGAAAGACCTAAATGTGAGACAGGAGTCCATCAAAATCCTAAAGGAGAACACAGGCAGCAACCTCTCTGACCTCAGCCACAGCAACTTCTTCCTAGACACATTGCCAAAGGCAAGGGAAGCAAGGGTAAAAATGAACTATTGGGATTTCATCAAGATAAAAAGCATTTGCACAGCAAAAGAAACAGTCAACAAAACCAAAAGGCAACCGACAGAATGGGAGAAAATATTTGCAAATGACATATCAGATAAAGGGCTAGTATCCAAAATCTATAAAGAACTTATCAAACTCAACACCCAAAGAACAAATAATCCAATCAAGAAATGGGCCGAACACATGAACAGACATTTTTCCAAAGAAGACATCCAAATGGCCAACAGACACATGAAAAAGTGCTCAACATCACTTGGCATCAGGGAAATCCAAATCAAAGCCTCAATGAGCTACCACCTCATACCAGTCAGAATGGCTAAAATTAACAAGTCAGGAAATGACAGATGTTGGTGGGGATGCGGAGAAAGGGGAACCCTCCTACACTGCTGGTGGGAATGCAAGCTGGTGCAACGACTCTGGAAAACAGTATGGAGGTTCTTCAAACAGTTGAAAATAGAGCTACCATATGGTCCAGCAATTGCACTACTGGGTATTTACCACAAAGATACAAACGTAGGGATATGAAGGGGTACGTGCACCCCAATGTTTATAGCAGCAATGTCCACAATAGCCAAACTGTGGAAAGAGCCAAGATGTCCATCGGATATGGATAAAGAAGATGTGGTATATGTACACAATGGAATATTATGCAGCCATCAAAATGAATGAGAGCTTGCCATTTGCAATGACGTGGATGGAACTGGAGGGTGTTATGCTGAGTGAAATAAGTCAATCAGAGAAAGACATGTATCATATGACCTCACTGATATGAGGACTTCTTAATCTCAGGAAACAAAATGAGGGTTGCTGGAGTGGTGGGGGGGTGGAAGGGATGGGGTGGCTGGGTGATAGACACTGGGGAGGGTATGTGCTATGGTGAGCGCTGTGAATTGTGTAAGACTGTTGAATCACAGATCTGTACCTCTGAAACAAATAATGCAATATATATTAAGAAGAAAAAAAAAAGCAGATAGCAGGAGGGGAAGAATGAAGGGGAGTAAATCGGAGGGGGAGATGAACCATGAGAGATGATGGACTCTGAAAAACAAACTGAGGGTTCTAGAGGGGAGGGGGTGGGGGGATGGGTTAGCCTGGTGATCGGTATTAAAGAGGGCACGTTCTGCATGGAGCACTGGGTGTTATGCACAAACAATGAATCATGGAACACTACAACAAAAACTAATGATGTGATGTATGGTGATTAACATAACAATAAAAATTTAAAGATAAAATAAAAAAATCACAAATACATCTGAAAAATCATTTGGCATCTTGCTGTTTTTGTAGCTGGACAACTTAGATCTTATTCATCAGCCTGATCAAAGCAGCTGAGTTTGATGCAAGTCCAGTGTCATTTCCTTCAAGAATTAACTCATCTTGGGGTGCCTAGGTGGCTCAGTCGTTGGGTGTCTGCCTTCGGCTCGGGTCATGATCCCGGGGTCCTGGGATCGAGCCCCGCATCGGGCTCCCTGCTCCGCGGGAAGGCTGCTTCTCCCTCTCCCACTCCTCCTGCTTGTGTTCCCTCTCTCACTGTGTCTCTCTCTGTCAAATAAATAAAATCTTTAAAAAAAAAAAAGAACTAACTCATCTTTCTGGACTTGAAATACAGAACAAGCAACACCTGGCCTCATCCCAAACCTGTGGATAATATTTTTCACCCAGGAAATTTCAACAAGAGAACCATTCTCCTGAATAACAACGTGGGGAAGTGAGCATACGCAAACCTCATCTTGCAACGGAAGCCCAGTGTAACGCCTTGATTATGTTCTATACCCAGATAATGGGAAAAATAGCCAGTTTTTTTCTATTTCTCCACCACTTGCGGACTCTGAGCGTCTCCTTTTTCTTTCCAAGAAGACTGAGTTCTACATTGATGTGATTGAAGTCACCTCACAAGGTTCCTCTGGGGCCCTTTACAGTTAACAGTGCATCCCTTCAGAGTGATGTTGACTTTTCTGGAATGGCGACAGTGTGATTGCTGAGAATGGTCTTCATTCCCACAGTAGATGTGGCAGAAAGTGTCTCAGTTCCACTGTTTTGGGACTCATAGCCTGAACTACATTTTCCAGAAGGCTATGCTGCTGCAACTTCACATTTCATGGAATATGTTCTTCTGAGCTTGAATAGGCAAGTTGCTGAAACCTATGAAGCATTGCACTTCAGGCTGGGTCGGAGTTCTTTGCTTCAGGCTCAGTCTTGTGGAAGAGAGGGACTGACGACCCAGCTCTGGTTGTCCCCTTATTCTTGGAGCACTGGACTACACTTCATGGAAGCCTTAGAGGTTCCATGCTTTCCGTTGGAACTCAGCCATCTGCCAACCTGAGGAGCCTTTAGTGGAGCTCCTGGAGGCATGATGTTGTGCTAGGCAAGGCCCAGGGCTGCCCAAAATGTGGAATCTCAGTGCAGGAGCAGACAGGGCTTAGGCCTGTGTGGGTGGAGGCAACAGAACAAGTCAGTGGAAAGATCCTGTATGCAAGACTTTTTTTTTTTTTTTAAGATTTATTTATTTGACAGAGAGAGAGAGAGAGAGACAGCGAGAGAGGGAACACAAGCAGGGGGAGTAGGAGAAGCAGGCTTCCCACAGAGCAGGGAGCCCGATGCGGGGCTCGATCCCAGGACCCTGGGACCATGACCTGAGCCAAAGGCAGATGCTTAATGACTGAGCCATCCACGCGCCCCTATGCAATACTTTTTTTTTTTAAGCAAATGTTTTCTTTTTTTTTTAAGATTTTATTTATTTATTTGAGAGAGAGAATGAGAGACAGAGAGCACGAGACGGAAGAGGGTCAGAGGGAGAAGCAGACTCCCTGCTGAGCAGGGAGCCCGATGTGAGACTCGATCCTGGGACTCCAGGATCATGACCTGAGCCGAAGGCAGTTGCTTAACCAGCTAAGCCACCCAGGCGCCCCCCCATGCAATACTTTTAAATCCACCTATGACATCTGCCTCTTAAAAGCAGCATTTATACCATTTACACTTAATGTAGCTACTGAAATATTTTGATTTAAATATGCCATTTTATATTTCACTCCGTGTTGCATGTTTCCTTTTTCTCTCCTTTATGTTGGATTTTCAAAATTATTATTCCAAATTTTCCCTTTACTAGTTGGTAGGTCCTTTTAGTCACTGCTCCAGGAATTGTCATACTTACCAAAATACAAGGTTTTCAATACTCTTATTCTCCTCTCAAGTAATGCATTTAATTACATTTGTCCCCTTAGACTTAAAATACAAGATCAATAACTGCATATCTCTGTATGTATACAATTACTGAACTTAATGGACACTCTTACCCAAATTACAGTACAATTTTGTTTGGTTTGTTAGTGTTCATTTACATTTACTCGTAACACTGATACAAGTGGTGTTCAGAAAAAAGTTAGGTCTTATCAAAGAAAAACAAAGCAAGATGCTACTTACAGGTGGTAAATAAAGATTTTTTCATTAATAACTACCATAGTAGGGAAGAGAGTCCAGTGTAAGTAGCTCAAATTCCCTGAAACAAAAGGCAGGAGACCTTTTTTCTTTTTTTTCAAGATTTTATTTAAATTTCAGTTAACATATAGTGTAATATTAGTTTCAGGTGTAGAATTTAGTGATTCATTACTTACACTACCCAGTGCTCATCACAGGTGCCCTTAATACACATCACCTAATAACCCATCCCAACACCCACCTTCCCTTCAGTAACCTTCAGTTTGTTCTCTATAGTTAAGAGTCTGTTTCCCGATTTGCCTCTCCTTTTCCTCTCCATGTTCATCTGTTCTGTTTCTTAAATTCCACGAGTGAAATGACATGGTATTTGTCTTTCTCTGACTGACTTACTTCCGTTAGCATAATACTCTAGCTCCATCTGCGTCATTGCAAACGGCAAGACTTCATTTGTTATGGCTGAATAATATTCCATTATATACACACAAACATAGATAAACCACACTTTCTTCTTTTAAAGATTTTATTTATTTGAGAGAGAGAGAGAGAGAGAGAGAGAGAGAGCATGAGCAGGGGGAGGGGCAGAGAGAGAGGGAGAAGCAGACTCTCCACTGAGCAGGGAGCCCGGGGCGGGTCTAGATCCCAGGTACCCAGGATCACAAACCGAGCTGAAGACAGACACCCAACTGAGCCACCCAGGTGCCACTATATATGTAAGCCACATCTTTATCCATTCATCAGTCGATGGACATGTGGGCTCTTTCTATAATTTGGCTGTTGTTGATAATGCTGTTATAAACATCAGGTGCATGTATTTCTTCAAATCAGCATTTTTGTATCCCTTGGGTAAATACCTAATAGTGCAATTGCTGGATCATAGGGTAGTTCTATTTTTAACTTTCTGAGGAATCTCTATACTGTTTTCCAGAGTGGCTGCACCAGTTTGCATTCCCACCAACAGTGTGAGGGTTCCCCTTTCTCCACATTTTTGCCAACACCTGTTGTTTCCTGTTGTTGATTTTAGCCATTCTGACTGGTGTCAGGTGATACCTCATTGTAGTTTTGATTCGTATTTCCTTGATGATGAGCGATGTTGAACATCTTTTCATGTGTCTGTTAAGGGCAAGAGACTTTTTAAATGCTGGGTTGTTGCTAAAAAAAGACACTGCAGGGTATTAAGTTGGTTCATGTGACTAGGCCACCTGGGTTTGCTAATCTGCACTTATCCAGAGGAGAAACAAATCTCTCATATCTTTATGACAGGAGCTACTTGTGCAAATTGGAGAAAGCTGCCCACCAAAGTTAGGCCCTTACCCTCCCACAGGGACTAAGGCCTGAGCAGGAGCTATCTATTCAAAAAGCTTGAATTCCCAGGTCCTACAGAAGACAGGGGTGGTAGAAGATCTACATCTTTTTTTCTTTTTTAAAAGAATTTATTTATTTATTTATTTGAGAGAGGGGGGTAGAGAGCACAAGAGAGCAGGGGAGCAGCAGAGGGAGAGGGAGAAGCAGGCTCCCTGCTGGGCAGAGAGCCCGATGTGGGGCACGATCCCAGGACCCTGTGATCATGACCTGAGCCTAAGGCAGATGCTTAACAGACTGAGTCACCCAGGTGCCCTGAAGATTTATATCTCAAAGGGGCATAGAAAAGCTTTTTAAAATAACTGCTCTAAGAAAGGGGTCATGGACCTATTGCCTGTTACCAGATTTTGGCTGGAACAAACAGAATATTCTCATGGGAGCATTTGAGCTTTCTGAGGCAGGCATTTTAAGAGGAATGGGGTCATCCTAGGGACACAGCCTTAACATACTAGCAACCAGGGCATAGTTTGGTTAAGTCTCTTAGTGCAGACATATGTGGAGTTGTTTGTGTCAAGAAGTTCTGCAGTTTTCAGCTTTCTATCATAAGATGAAATAACTAGGAAAATATTTTGTCTTGATAGGCAAAATATTTATGATATTAGCTAAAATAGTGTTTCACAGAGATAAGCATTTTTAGTGATATGTAGACCTGTCCTACCATTACAAGAAGTTTAGCATCCCTGGCCCTTGGATAATAAATTCTATTAGCACCTTTCTGTCATCGTAACAATCAAAACATGTTCCCACACATTTCCAAATCCTCCCTAGAGGGGGACATGATCTCCCACTAGGAATCACTTACTCTGTGATAAACTGGAGTTTATCTAATCAGAAGAATATTTTTTCATTGAAATATAATTGACATACATTATATTAGTTTCAGGTATACAACATATTGACAATTCTATATATCACTCCATGCTTACCACAAGTGTAGTCACCATTCGTTACCATACATTATTACAACATTATTGACTATTCCCTATGCTGTACTTTTCATCTCTGTACCTTATTTATTTTACAGCTGGTAAGTCTGTACGTCTTAATCCCCTTTATCTATTTCACCCATCCCCCACCCACTCCCCCTCTGGCAACTACCAGTCTGTTCTCTGTATTTAAGAATCTGGTTGGTTGGTTGGTTGGTTGGTTGTTTTTCTTAGATTCCACATATAAGTGAAATCACATGGTATGTCTTTTTCTGACTTATCTCCCTTAATATTGTACCCTCTAAGTCCATTCATGTTGTTGTAAATGGCAAGATCTCATTCTTTTATATGGCTGAGTAATGTTTCATTGGAAAGATATTCATACCACCTCTTCTTTAGCCATCCATCTATCAATGGATACTTGGTTTGCTTCCATATCTTGGCTAGTAAAGCATGCTGCAATAAACATAGGGGTGGATATATCTTTCTGAATTAGTGTTTTCATTTTCTTTGGGTAAATAGCCAGTAGTGGAATTACTGTGTCATATTGGCATTTCTATTTTTAATTTTTTGAGGAAACTCTATATTGTTTTTCACAGTGGCTGCACCAATTTACATTCCCACCAACAAGGGTTCCCTTTTCTCGACATCCTCCCCAACGCTTGTTATTTCTTGTCTTCTTGATACAAGCCATTCTGATTGGTGTGAGGTGAAACCTTGTTGTAGTATTGAGTCACATTTCCCTGATGATAACTGCTGTTGAGCATCTTTTCATGTGTCTGTTAGCCATCTATATGTCCTCTTTGGAAAAATATCTATTCAGGTCCTCTGTCTGTTTTTTAATCAGATTGTCTTTCAGTGAATTACATAAGTTCTTCATATAGTCTAGATATTAATCCTTTATCAGATATATCACTTGCAGTATCTTCTCCCATTCACTGGGTTGCCTTTTTGTTTTGTTGATGGTTGCTTGGCTGTGCAAAAGCTTTTTGTTTTGGTGTAGTCTTAATAGTTTATTTTGCTTTCATTTCCCTTGCCTGAGGACATTTCCAAATATGTTGCTAAGGATGATGTCTAAGAGATTACTGTCTATGTTTTATTTTAGGAGTTTTATGGTTTCAGGTCTTATAATTGGAAGAATTTCTAGAGATATGATGTTAGAGAAAGATAGCAACTGGTTTCTGAGTAAGGTTATCTCCCTGCAAGTAATTTAGAATTTGTCCTCTGAAATCATTGCCTCCTCTCACATACAGTTCTAGTGATTTAATTTCTACTCCTTGTTGATGAGGGAGCAGTTAGTTTTTGTCTTCCTTGTCCTTCAAACCATCACATTGTTTACCCTTCCTAGAAGTGCTTCCCTGCTGAGGAACTGGACTTGACTTCTAGAATACCCAGAACATGATCATATACTATTTCTTTACTCATAAGCAGACCTTTCTAAATCAGACATAATATCCTCTTCAGAGCTAAGGAATGAGCCATGAGAAACTGTGAAGGATGAGGGGAAAAAAGCGTATCTTTCAATGGATGAAATCACAATCACAGGAGTAATAGACATTGCAGATAATACCAGAATACATCAGTGAGGAGTCAACACCTTTCAAATATCTGAAATCTCCCACTCAAAGTCCTAAGGCCTACGCTGGAAAGACCTGAGTCATAGGGAAAAATGTGATACTTTTCAGGCTGGATCCTAACTCTATAACCACCTACTCCTTGTGTGTTTTTCTTCGCTTATATTTTCTCACATTTCAAAAGGGGGAATGCACTTTTCCCCCAATAATTACCCTTTTACCGGTATTTTTCCTTAGTTTTCAGTAGCCTATGGTGAACCTAGGCATGTTTTTTATATTTTTCCACTTGGGTTTCTTGGGGGGATTCTTGAATCTGTAAATTTGTGTTTTCAGCTCTTTATAATTTTCATACAGATCTGTAAAATTTCACCTACTATTACTTCAAAAATGTTTTACATTATCCTACAGGTAATTGAAGACAGTATTAATTTTTTAAAAACCTTTTTCTCTGTTCTTCAGTTTAGACAATTTCTATTGATCCATAACTTCACTTTCTTTTGTCTTTTCCTGGCAAAGCCCATCTGCTGGCAAGCCCATCCAATGATATAGTTTTCAAATATGCTACTTTTAGCTCTAGAAATGATTAGGGACAAAGTATCTTAAAAGGCTTCTGGGGGAAATAATGAAAAAATATGGTGGAAAAAAAATTGATAAGTTACATATTCTTTAGGATTTTCTATCAACACAATCAAATCTGTAAATAATGACACTTTTTTCTTTCAAATCACTGCACCTTTTTTTCTTGCCTTACTGAATTAGTAAGAATCTCAATTACAATATTAAATAGAAAGCCTGATAGCAAGTATCTTTGTCTCATTCCTAGATGCCAATGGAAAGTTTTCACCATTAAGAAGGCTGATTTCTCTAGGAATTTTATACATACCTTTTTTTTTTTTTTAAGATTTTATTTGTTTGACAGAGAGAGACACAGCGAGAGAGGGAACACAAGCAGGGGGAGTGGGAGAGGGAGAAGCAGGCTCACCGCTGAGCAGGGAGCCCGATGCAGGGCTCAATCCCAGAACTCTGGGATCATGACCTGAGCCGAAGGCAGACGCTTAACGACTGAGCCACCCAGGCGCCCCTTATACATACCTTTCTTTATGTGACTGAGGAAGTTCCCATTTTTTGGTCTTTGCTGAAAGGATAAATTCTATGAAATGTCTTTTCTCCATCTATTCATGTGAAAATATATGATGATTCTACTTCACATTAGACACATTAACATAATGTGCTAAATTACACTGATTTTCAAATGTTAAACCTACTTGCACTCTGACAATATTCCGAATTTAGTCATGATATATTATCCTTTTCATATATTGCAGGATTTAATTTATTATTATTTTGTTTTGTATATTTGTTTTCATTAGTGAGAATGACGTATAAATTTCCTTTCTCTTGAATCTCCTTACAAAGTTTCAGTATCCATGTTTGCTTCACTTCTTAAATAGTGTGTTCTAGCATTTATCAATTCTCTTGAGGCTTTGTATGAGTGGGTTTTTTCCCTTAAATCATTGGTAGAATGAAGTCATGTGAGTCTGAACTACTAGAAAGGCCTATAATAATGGATTCAATTTCATTACTAGGTATAGGACTCTTCACATGGCCTGTTATCCCCCAGCAAAGTTGATTTATTGTATATTACTAGGAATTTGTTTCATATAAATTTTCAAATGTATTGGTATAAGCTGTGTATGAAATCCTTTCATTATCTTTTTAATGTATGCAGGATTCAGAGTGACCCAATTTTCATTCCTAGCTTGTTTTCTTTCTCTCTCTCTGTTCATCTGATGAAAATGGAAAAGTGTGGCATGTTTATATAAGAAAATATAAATGTAGCATTTTGACACAAAAATGAATAATAAATGATGTGGGAAGCAAAGGCAAAAGAAAAAAAATTTTTTTTACTGCCACTGACAAGACCTTGAAACAGGTAGAGTGATCTACCTCTAGGTGCTCAGCTGCCTCGATGTTGACACTTTGCTAAGGGCAAAAGTCAATCTTAGTCCAACGCCCCAGGATCCAGTAAATCTTATTTAACATATAAAAATTTCTTTGGAAACTTCCTTTATCTCTACCCCCCAAGATATATGTTGGCATCATCCCTCAAGCATATGGCTCACTGACATACATCTGAAGGGTCTCATGACTAAGGTTTTATTAGACAATAACAAATGACCTTTTCCTAATAATAGCCAGCCTCCTCAAGGTTCTGGAAACCTTGCTTCCAAAATTCCTTAGAGACTTATGCTATCCCTACCCCCCTCCCAACTTGAAAGTACACAATCAGTCGGGGCGCCTGGGTGGCTCAGTTGGTTGAGTGGCTGCCTTCGGCTCAGGTCATGGTCCTGGAGTCCCAGGATCGAGTCCCGCATCGGGCTCCCTGCTCAGCAGGGAGTCTGCTTCTCCCTCTGACCCTATCCCCTCTCATGTGCTCTCTCTCTCTCAAATAAATAAAATCTTAAAAAAAAAAAGTATACAATCAGTCACTCTTCATAACCCCAGTGCAGCTCTTTCTGCCCATGGGTCCCTATCCTTTAATAAAACCACCTTTTTACACTGAAGATATCTCAAGAATTCTTTCTTGGCCATCAGCTCCAAACCCCAACATTTCGTACATCAATAAATAACCTAGAACTACATGCAACAACATGCAATTGGTGAATCACACAAACAATGTTGGGCAAGAGAAGTCAGGCACAAGAATATATACTGTGTAATTCCATTGATATAAATTAAAAGATTGCCGGGGCACCTGGGTGGCTCAGTGTGTTAAGCGTCTGCCTTCGGCTCGGGTTGTGATCCCAGGGTCCTGGGATCAAGCCCTGCATCGGGCTCCTTGCTTCGCAGGAAGCCTGTTTCTTCCTCTCCTACTCACCCTGCTTGTGTTCCTGCTCTCGCTATCTCTCTCTCTGTCAAATAAATAAATAAAATAAAATAAAAAAATAAAATAAAAAGATTGCCAAATCAATCTTTGCTGTTAGAAATTTGGATAGTGATCATTCTTGGAGAATGAGAAAGAAAACAGAAGAGAGCATGAAGACATACTTTGGGATGCTGGTAATGTTCTGTTTCTTGATCTGGATACTAGTTAAATAAATGGATGTGTTCAGTTTCTGAAAAATCCATCCAGCGGTTCTTAGGCTATATGTGCTCTTAGGTATGTATATTACACTCAAAGAAGTTACTATTACAAAATCAGAAGGGCTTCTGCTTTTTTGCTCCAAAATGGAAAAAGCTTGTAAGCGATCACTACTGTCCTCACAGCAAGAAAAAAAGCTAATAAGCAAACTGAAAATTAGTAATTCTTTTTATTGCCCTCAGAGAATTGAGGTTACAGGGCAAACAAATGGTCTGAGAACTGGAGAAAGAATCACAGATAACCTGAAGGAGAAGCTGCTAGAGGCAGGGACTGGTAGGAATTGATGAACTGCTGGAAACAGAGTGTGGACCAGCTTGAGAGTTAAAAACTCCTACAGGCCCCCACTTTCTTGAGTTTGACCTCTAAGCACATCACCACTTTCTCAGAATGAAGATCAGAAGAAAGTCTCCTCATGCTTCTAGCAGGGGGAGGGGAAAATAACCATTTTGAAATATTTTATTTTTATTTTTTAATTTTTTTTTCATTGAAATATTTTAGATAGTCTGTTGTCCACCTGCCCTCAAGGGAAACTAATTTACCAGAGAATAACCAATGTGGAGGAAGGGAAATACCCAGCCCCCTCTAGCCCTCCTGTGTCACCTAAGTGGTTTAGGGAGGAAAGGACCTGAGAAGAACTTGTGCAGGTCACAGGTCAGGGTCTCAGGCAAAGTGAGAGACTAGGACCAAAAATTCTTCCCCACCCCTACACTTCCTCTATATCAACAGGATTCTTGTATAAAAACAGGGTTAGAGCTGAAAAAAGAAAAATCCGCGATCATATCAATTGATCAGAAAATTATTTAACAAGGGGCGCCTGGGTGGCTCAGATGGTTGGGCGTCTCCTTCGGCTCAGGTCATGATCCCGGGCCGCATTGGGCTCCCTGCTACGCGGGAGGCCTGCTTCTCCTTCACCCTCTGCCTCTCTCCCTGCTCGTGCTCTATCTCTGTGTCTCAAGTGAATAAATAAAATCTTAAAAAAAAAAAAAGAAAATTATTTAATAAAATTCAACAGTCTTTCATCATAAAAACATTAAACAACAAAATCCTTGCTAGTTATTTTGTGGATATCGACAGAATGATACTAAAGTTTGTATGGAGAGGCAAAAGACGAGAATACCCAATACAATATTGAAGAAGAACTAAATCGGGGGTCTGACACATAATTATCCAGTCAAATCTTAATATTTATATAACATTTCTCTCTTTGGTTATGCTTGGAAAAGCTATTCCTAAACCAATATTACCAAACATATACAAGATTATCACCAGATCACTTTTACATTTAATGACTCAGTCAGCGTTGCATATATCCTAATGTAAAGTATTAAATTACTTCATTCCTACTCACCATTACTAAATGTAGCTAACACGGTGTATTGAGAAAACCAGTCCATTCTCGGCAGTACCAAAAGTTACTTTCCTGTATGTTATCACCAGGCTGCAGCTACCTTAGGGAACACTGCGCCAGAGTCCCCGCCATGGCCCAGGGGCCGCACCAGTGACCCTACCTTGCGGCTCTGCACCCACACGCCTGAGGCTTCGGCAGCCGCCAGTTCCGGGCTGCCCTTCCCTGCCTTCTAGCCTGATCTGGACCACCAGGACGCGCGCACCGCGCCCTCTCCTGTTTCCCCTCCACCGTTACAAGTCCTCCCGTGCCGCACTCAGAGCGACGACTCCCGGGGTGCCCGCGCAGGGACGTCCCGGCGGCCAACTCGCGCTCTAGCGAGACTTCTGGGATTTGGGCTACTTTTCCCACAAGCCACCGCGGCGACGGACATTCAGGTTCGAACTACATTTCCCAGAGGGCAGCGGTCACAGCGGATCTTTGGCTTCCCTTCCATTTTCGCGCGGTTCTCGTGCTGCGCACGGTGAGTTGAACTCATCTCAGGATGTAAACGGCACGGGGTGCGGACAGGCTGGACTCGGGGCATCCAAGTTAATCCGGGGTTGGGGAGGAAGTCTTTAAAGCGTGGAAGCCGGTAGTAGGGGCGGCCAGTTGTTACCGTGATCTCAGGCCTGCGGTTCAAGCACCATAGAGGAGGGTGGTGTGTGTCTATAGGGACAGGTGGGGAGGGCGGTGGCGCGCGCGGCGAGATGTGCCTCCGTTACAGTGGGTACGCTTGTGGAGTGAGAGTGAGACAGGTGTGTAGCTGTGCGCGTGTGATGTGCATTTGGTTGCGTGTCTTTTACCTGGATGGCGATTGTTGTGGCTCTATTGTGTCATTGTCCCATGGCTCTAGGTTCCCTGCTGCTTCCTTCGTCTTCTCTCCTCTCAGCTACCTGTGGCTGCCACCGAGGAACGGTCGTAAGAAGGAAGTTCGAGGTTGGGAACGCCTTGGAAATTCTTTGCTTGGGAGCTCTAAGGGGCAGCCACGTGTCTCAGAACCACGGCGTTCTCAGAGATCTGACCGCAGGAACTTGCTGTAAACCTTACACAGATTACACGCTGTCCCACTTCCATCTGTTTGTGTGTGTGTGAGCAGGGCAGGGGTGGACGTAGAGAATGTTGTACAACGAAGTCATTCTGTGCTCCAAGAAAAACCTGGCGTCCTATCGCTCCCTACCTGGTCCTGCCATTCCCCCAAAGAAGGACCCTGATGAGGAGGAAAGAATTGTTATATCCAAAAAAAAATCAGTGTTTGGGCTAGTTTTTCTTTCATAAAATTCCTGGTTTTAGGGCATGCTTTCCTTTGTCAGAAATGTCCTAATCGTGATCTGGTTTCTTCCCAGTGGATGTTGGGTACTACTGAGGTAAACCTCGTTAACATTTTCATGTTAATTGGGTTATCATTCACATCCTCCTGTGTATTCTCTTATTGTAGACCAAAAAGATTCAGAGTTTTTGGTCTAGAATCAAGGACAATTTTCCTGTTTTTGATGATGTGAAAAATTAATGTTCAGGGTTATGGAAATGTTTAAGGATTAACCCATATGGTTGAATATTATGCAGCTGCTAAGATTATGTTTATACAGGGGCATCTGGGTGGCTCAGTCGGTTAAGCGCCCCACTCTTGGTTTTGGCTCATTATCTGGAGGGTGGTAAGATGGAGCCCCTAGTACAGCTCCCGGCTCAGGGGGGAGTCTGCTTGGGATTCTCTTCTTCTCCCTCTGTTCCTCCCCCATTCATGCACATGCTCTTTCTCTCTAAAATAAATCTTTAAAAAAAAAGATTATGTTTATAGAGTTAGACTTAAGAAGAAAATGTATACTCTATAATGTTAAGCAATATTCATATTTATCAACAGTAATACCCTGGAAAATTTTTAATTAAATATGAATCCCACTTAAGAAGGTATTACTGTGAGAAGTTTTCCAAGGAGTGCATCATAAATATTTTAATTGTTTATTGAGGAAGGGTAGTGGTGTAGCTGCATTTATCAAGCATCTATTGTCTATCAAACACTCTTCTACCTTTATTACATTCTATGATGCAGTCTGCAAGTGCCACTTACCTGTATTGTGTTCCTTTTCAGTAGAATCTTGGTAATCAAAGTGTTGGGGAGATATAAATTTATACATAAATTCCTTACCATCACAGTGCTTTCTTAGGTCAGCATAATTTGACAGTAAGGTGACAGTGGTGGCTACTGTCAGAATAACATCACTCCCTTGTAAAATCACAAGTCGCATTATCTGAATCTCCCTAGTGGCCTCTGATGCATTTATTCCCATTCAGTGTTCACCTTACTTACTAAAAAAAACATAAAAGTAGCAATCATGTCATTTGAGTCTTTTTATCAACCCAAATACTAAGATTGCATGATTAGGCATATCAAGCACTAAGTAAGAGTCTGATTGTTTTATCCCAAATTCTACTCCTAGGAATTTATATTAAATACACAAAAATATAACAGTAGGTAATAGGTTAATTAATTCAGTTCTACTATATGATGGCATATATACCATTATTAATCGTGATGATACTGGTCCAGGCTAATAAATATACATAATGTAGGAATGGCATCCTGTTGAATTTTTTTTTTTTAAGATTTTTATTTATTTATTCATGAGAGACAGAGAGAGAGAGAGAAGCAGAGGGAGAAGCAGGCTCCCAAAGAGCAGGGAGCCCGATGTGGGACTCGATCCCAGGACTCTGGGATCATGACCTGAGCCGAAGGCAGATGCTTAACCATCTGAGCCACCCAGGCGCCCCTGTTGAATTTTTTTTTTTTTAACGCCCAGCGTGGAGCCTGTTGTGGGGCTTCATCTCACAACCCTGAGATTGTGACCTGAGCTGAAATCAAGAGTCAGACACTTAGCCAACTGAGCCACCCAGGTGCCCCAACATTTTAATCATTTTTAAGTATACAGTTAACTAGCATTAAGGATATTCACATTGTTCTGCAACCATCACCACCAATCATCTTCAGAATTTCTTCATCTTCCCCAACTGAAACTCTACCCATTAAACACTTCCCATCCCCCTTCTACCCTCCACCCCAGTCCCTGGCATCCACTTTCTGTCTCTATGAATTTGATTATTCTAAGAATCTCATATAAGAGGAATCATACAGGGGCGCCTGGGTGGCTCAGTTGGTTAAGCGACTGCCTTCGGCTCAGGTCATGATCCTGGAGTCCCGGGATCGAGTCCCGCATCGGGCTCCCCGCTCAGCGGGGAGTCCGCTTCTCCCCCAACCCTCCCCCCTCTCATGTACTCTCCCTCTCCCTCATTCTCACTCTCTCAAATAAATAAATAAATCTTAAAAAAAAAAAAGAGGAATCATACAATATTTGTCCTTTTGTGACTAGGTTATTTCACTTAGCATGATGTCTTCAAGATTCATCCACGTTGTAACTTGTATAAAATAACCCTGATTTTTATGGCTGCATAATATTCCCTTGTGTGCATATACCACATTTTCTTTATCAGCTTATGGACATTTGGGTTTCTTGCACTTTTTGGCTGTTATAAATACAAACACTTGTGTAAAAGTTGTTTTGGATTTTTTTTTTTTTTGGTGAATGTGTATTTTCTATTCTTGGGGTATATACCTAAGGGTGGAGTTGCTGGATCACATGGTAACTCCTACATTACCTGTTTTATTCTCATGATGTTGATGTAAGTGAAACTAATAGAATAATTCAGCAGCTTTCCCGGAGGATATGACTAACAGCGTGGGAAATAGCTCTGTGAAGAAAACTCAACATCAATATATGTTAAGACTATTCTCAGGGACTTTACCCATTTTTTAGGCAGTAATCCAGCAGTGAGCATACATAAAAATCAGAGAGTGTTGTATTACTGGTAGCTGAAGAAAACAAAAACCATTTAGCAAAACAATCCAAATTTAATGTACTTCTCCAAGACCAAGTAAATACTGTTTAAAAAAATGAACTTTGCACGTTTTGGAAAACAACTTCCACTTAAAACATAGCAAAGGTTCATATGCATATATATTTTAATTTTAGACATGGCCATTGAATCAGTAACTTCATATACTGAAATTCTCATCAAGATCAAAAGAAAAATATGTGCCATATATACAAGGGAATATTATTCAGCCATTCAAAAGAAGATTTTGCTATTTGCAACAACATGGGTGGACATTACCCTAAATGAAATGTTAGAGAAAGACAAGTAGCAATACTGTATGATCACACTTACATGAGGAATCTAATACTCCACCCCCTCAAAAAAAAAAAAAACAAAAAACAACTCAGATACAGAGAAAAGATTGGTGGTTGCCAGAGGTGGGGGGAGTGAAATGCATGAAGGTGGGCAAAAATTTCAAACTTTCAGTTCTAAATGAGTCATGGGTATGTAATGCCCAGCATGGTGACTATAGTTAATAATACTGTTGTAATCATAATACTTTATTGTGTATTTGAAAGTTGCTAAGAAAGTAGGGGCTTCTCATCACAAGAAAAAAATGTATGTATGATGATGGATATTAACTAGACTTAACTGTAGTGATCATTTTGCAATATATACAAATACCGAATCATGCTATATACCTGAAACTAATATAATGTTGTATGTCAATTATATCTCAAAGAAATATGTAAGTTTTAGGGTCAAGTCTAATGCAACAATATATTATCTCTAAAAACTGGTTATTGAGGCATGACCTTCTTGAGGTTGCTTTAGGTATTTTCCATCAGCTTTGCTTTCTAAGTTCCTTGATCCCTGGTGAAATTTTGAGATTTTATGACTCAGATTGCATAACAATATTCTGGAACACACACACACACACACACACACACACACACATACACACACTTTGGCTAAGATTAGCCATGTGAGCTTCACCTTTCTTTATTCATCAGTACAATGAAATGCCTATGTCAAAGGAAATCTTCTCTTCAAATGTCTATGTCATTGAAACAGCAAAGAAACCTGTCTCTTGTGTGTAGGCAATTATTACTTTCCAAGAAAAAAATCAAGAGAAAAAGAAAAGCACTGTATGAGTGTATAGCTTTCTGGACTTTTTTGTCTACTGGAGCCTGATGATTTGTCAGCCTTTCAATATTGAGATATACATATATTTTACAAATAGTATAGTGTAACTGTGATTTCATAATCTGATTTTTCTGACAGTATTTCTGGAGTATTTTCCATGTCTTCATTATTTTCCCTTCACATTTTGTATGTAACGTATTTCGTGATATATTCAGCAGTCAGTTTTTCTGGAATCAGAATGTTGAACCCTGCCTGACCAATTTTATGGCTTTTTTAACCTGTACACCCTTTCTTCTTTTTTATTTAATTTTTTAAACGATTTATCATTTGAGAGAGAGAGAGTACGGGGAGGGGCAGGGGGAGAAGGAGACCAGCAAGACTCCCCACTGAGCAGGGAGCTGGCTGCGAGGCTCCATCCCAGGACCCTGAGCTGACACCCAACTGACTGAGCCACGCAGGTGCCCCTAACCTGTACACCCTTTCTAACCTGTTCATCCTCACTGATCCCAAAGCCAGGAAGTAAGGTGTGGTTTGGATGGTGCAGGTCATTTTCAATCCTGAAAGCTGTGAATGAAGGGAGGAGAATGTGTTCAGGGCAGGACTGAGCAGCCCAGTCTCAGGTGCCGAACAGCTTCCCCAAATTGGAGGACTGGCCAGAGAGCTGTCTGATGAAGTATCTGCATTTCCTGGGGATTAGGGGAAGAGTTTCAATTTATCTAAAATCCTTTTGTAATTGGGTGTGTTTGTATGTTAGGAGGTATTAAGTAAAATGGAATGGAGAAACAAAACATTTAATTTCTTACGTAGTAACACTAAAGCATGCTTGCTCTCACAGGGTCTCTTTTTCCTTCCCAGTTCTGGATTCTCTTGTTTTTCTCTAGTAGAGAAACCCCAAGGAAGACTGATCAGTTTTTGCAGATATCAAACCATGACATATGTAAGTTGATGTTCCCTTCTTGTTGAAATAAATGTTTTCATTACATTTCATTTCATTCTTGTGATATAAATGTTTTCATTAATTATCCTGGACACTTACTACCGGGAAACACTCCAATCAATTATTGGTTCCCTATACTAGTGAACAATCGTTGCAGATAACCTCATGTTCTCCTTCTGTGACCAGTCTCTTCCAACCTGTGTTTATGTATATATTGGCTAGAATATGCATTATCTCTTATGTGCCCAACTTATTTTAAGAGCAGTGATGGAAGAATGAAAAAATAAAGTCCTGTAAAGAAATGATTTGAGCTTCCCATGTCAGGATTATAGCTGATGAATTAGAGATGAGGATCCCATTTGCCAAACATGGAAAGATTCTGACATTCTCATAGACATGAGTTTTCTAGGTACAGGTGATAAAGCCTGGTAATAAATGGTCTCTGTCTTAATGTAGATTGAGATTAATGCTTTGTGAGGCTTTTAAAATTGAATAGACATGTGATTTAGAACTTGCAAATATATGGATCATGGGTTTTAGTAAGGAATTTCTTTTTTTTAATATAATACTTTTTTTTTTTACTTAAGATTTTATTTATTTGAGAGAAAAAGAGAGCTCAAGTGGATGGGGGGTAGGGAGGGGTAGAGGGAAAGAGAGAGGGAGAAGCAGACTCCCTGCTGAGCAGAGAGCCCGACTTGGGCCTCCATCCCAGGACCCTGAGATCATGACCTGAGCCGAAATCCAGAGTCAGATGCTTAACCCACTGAGCCACCCAGGCACCCTTTATTTGATTTTTTAAATTGAGATATAATTGACATATAACATTACAAATGGTTCCCCACTTAATTTTTCAACTTTATGATGGCATGAAAGCAATACCCATACAGTCATTCTGTTTTTCAATTTCAGCACAGTATTCAATAAATTACATGAGATATTCAACACTTTATTATAATGTAGGCTTTGTGTTAGATGATTTTGCCCAAATCTAGGCTTATGTAAGTGTCCTGAGTATGATTAAGTTAGGCTGAGCTAACAGTGATGTTCAGTAGGTTAGGTGTATTAAATGCATTTTTGATTTATGAGATTTTCAGCTTATGATGGGTTTATCAGGATGTAATGCCATCATAAGTCAAGGAACATCTGTATATTAGTTTCAGGTATACAGTATAATTTGATATTTGTCTACATTGTGAAATGATCACTACAATAAGTCTGGTTAACATCCACCACTGTACATAGGTACAGGTGGATTCATTGTAAAATGTGTATATATCCATGAAACCATCACTACAATCAAAATAATGAACAGATCCATCACCCCGCAAAAACCTCAGTAATCCTTCCCTCCCAACCCCCCGACCCCTCCCACTCTGCTTCCAGGCAGTTACTGATCTGCTGTCTGTTAACATAAATTAGTTTACTCTTTCTAGATTTGTATACAGATAGAATCAAACAGTATATACTCTGTTTTGTTTCTTGTATTCAGCATAATTATTTTGAGATTCATCCATGTTGTTGCATATATCAGTTCAATCCAAAATATAGTTGAATAGTATTCCACTATATGGATGTATCATAATGTATTCACCCTTTCTCCTGTTGACATTTTGGTTGTTCCAGTTTGTGTTATTATAATTAAAGTTGCTAAGAACATTCCTGTGAAAGTCTTTGGGTGCGTCTAAGTTTTTATTTCTCTTAGGTAAATGCCGGAAAATCAAACTTCAGGTGAGTTTCTGTGTTCACAAAACTTTTATTTGGACATGAGAACATTTGATTTTCTTTGCCTGAAGTATATACTTCAGGTTGAGACCGTCTTTACACCTTCCATCCCCAGTTAATGGATAGAAGTCATTGAGATAAATCCTTCATGTGGCTCTGATTTTCTGTCTTCTCCAGGTAATAGTCATATATTCAATTGGCAAATCATTTGAATTATACAGTTGGTCCTTGTTTGTTTGTTTTTTTAAATTTTTTTTTTTAAGATTTTATTTATTTGCGAGAGAGAGAATGAGAGACAGAGAGCATGAGAGGGAGGAGGGTCAGAGGGAGAAGCAGACTCCCCGTTCAGCAGGGAGCCCGATGTGGGACTCGATCCCGGGACTCCAGGATCATGACCTGAGCCGAAGGCAGTTGCTTAACCAACTGAGCCACCCAGGCGCCCAGTTGGTCTTTGTTTTATTTATTTATTTTTTTATCAGAGAGAGCGAGCACAAGAGTGGGGTGAGGAGCAGAGGGAGAAGCAGACTCCCCACTGTGCAGGGAGTCCGATGTGGAGCTCGATCCCAGAACTCTGGGATCATGACCTGAACCAAAGGCAGACGTTTAACTGGCTGAGCCACCCAGGTACCCCATTTGGTCTTTATTTTAGATGGTGATTAAGCAAGGCAGCATGGGTTTATGTGGAATTACACACCACATATTTCTGATATTCTACAGAGGCCTAATAGTCAACAAATGACAAAGGCATCTGCTTTGTGAAGCTTTTGGAAGTGGGATTGCAACTGGGTATTTGAGGATAGAGATCCATGTCAACAAGGGGAGGAATATGTTCAGGTGATCTCTAAGTTATAACCAGTAGTACTAGTCAGGTGTTATTTGTGGCCTGGCAGCCTGAGTTTTTTTCAGGTATATCATTGGGTGGATTGTGAGAGGCAGTGTGGTGTGATATTGAAGCGGATGGGCCCTGGATATCCGAGATTTGGTTTGAGTCTTGGCTCTGCCACTTCCTAGCTGTATGAGCTTGGTGTATTCACACAGCCTCTGTGTTCCACAGTGCTCAGATGTACTTTATAATAGTACATATTTCATAGGGATATAACAAGGTTATATGATGACAACAGAGCCTGGAACATAGGAGTCTTCAATAAATATTAACTGTTGTGATTCTAGGTGATTCCCCTTCAGGGTCCAATAGTAATGGAAATACGAAGGTAACTCATGGTTATTTGCAAGGTAAGAAAATTATCCAGAGGCTCAACTGCTTAAAAACAGGGGTTCTTAATCTTCCGTTCTTTGATTGCTCTTGTGAGCTTCCAGAGGCCCATAGATCATTTGAAACAGTATTCAGAAGTGTGTATTTACTGATTCTCAAAGGTGAATATGACCAAAAACATTCAGAAATGTTGGTTTGGAAACAAAATGGTAATAATGGATACAATCTTGTATAAAGTGTTCAAGATGACAGAAATAGTTGAGTAAATCCCACCACATACTACATACATACATGAGATAAAATAACATGCAGCTAGTGAAATTATGCTTATAAAGATTCTTCATGGGGCACCTGGGTGCTCTTGGTTAAGCATCCGACTCTTGGTTTCAGCTCAGATCATGATCTCAGGGTCGTGGGATGGAGCTCCATGTCAGGCTCCGCACTCACTGGGGAGTCTGCTTGAGATTCTCTCTCTCTCCCTCTCCTTCTGCTCTTCTCCCCCACACACTCACATGTGCTCCCTCTCTCAAATAAATAAATAAATCTTTAAAAGATTCTTCATAAGAAGGAAAAATACATAATGTAATGTGAACCAATATTCATAAACATGAAAAGTATTATTCAAAAGCACTTTAAAATTAGATATGAATCTCATTTAACACTATAGGGTTATATAAAATATTTTACAAGGTTTGTATCCAAAATGGTATTTTAATTATATATGTGTAAAGGAGACATCTGTATCTACATTTGTTGAGAATCTACTGTATACAAAACTGTTTTCTGTCTGCTTTTTACACATGCTTTCAATCTGCTGATTCCACTTACCTGAATTATGTTCATTCATAGAAAAATCTTGATAGTGAAACTTTTTTTATTATGTTCAGTTAGCCACTATATAGTACATCATTAGTTTTTGATGTAGTGTTCAGTGATTCATTATTTATGTATAACGCCCAGTGCTGATCACAACACGTGCCCTCCTTAATACCCATCACCCTGTTACCCTCTCCCCCCACCCTCTCCTCTGAAACCCTCAGTTTGTTTCCTGGGGTCCATAGTCTCTCATGGTTCATCTCCCTCGCTGATTTCTCCCCCTTCAGATTTCCCTCCCTTCCCCTCTGGTCCTCCGTGCTATTGCTTATGTCCCACATATGAGTGAAACCATATGATAATTGTCTTTCTCTGCTTGACTTACTTCACTTAGCATAATCCCCTCCAGTTCCATCCATGTCAGTGCAAATGGTGGGTATCCATCCTTTCTGATGGCTGAATAGTATTCCATTGTATATATGGACCACATCTTTATCCATTCATCAGTTGAAGGGCATCTTGGCTTCTTCCACAGTTTGGCTATTGCGGACATTGCTGCTATGAACATTGGGGTGCATGTGGCCCTTCTTTACACTACATCTGTATCTTTGGGGTAAATACCTACTAGTGCAATTGCTGGGTCATAGGGTAGCTCTATTTTTAACATCTTGCAGAACCTCCACACTGTTTTCCAGAGTGGCTGTAACAGCTTGCATTCCCACTTTTGAATTATACTGAGGATATTACTCAAGGATTGTCCAAGAAATGGTAGGTGAAATTTATTTCAACAACATTGTTTTTCCAATTCAGAGTTAGAGTTTACAGTTTATGAGTGGAAAGATCTCCCTATAATTTTTTAAAAAATATTTTGTATAATATTGGTGCCATATTTCCAGGTAGGAATTATATCTGACCATTGCAGGAAAATCCAGTAACCTAAAGAATTAATGAACAAGAAAGATAAAATTAGCCATAGTCTGTTGTCATCATGTCCTTCTTCCTCCCTGCCCCCCCCACTGCCATTAATCACCAATTATATTTTGATACAGATTTTTCCAGTTTTTATCTGTAAGCATATATTTTTGGTCTTGATTCTGTAATATAAAATAACCTTATTTGATCACATAAGGTGACAAAAGAATTTCCAACTCTTAATTTGTAAAAGAAATCTTGAGTTTCATTATTGTCTCTATGCATGTAAAGAGAAGGCCCTTAATCCCCTCCTTACTTGAAAAACCTTTCTGAGTATTTTCACCTCTTAGGAGCATAGATTTGTCAGTTAAAATCAATTACCAGAAAATGGTAACATTTCTGCTAACATAGCGTTTTTTCTAAAGATTTTATTTATTTATTAGAGAGAGAGCACAAGCAAGGGGAGCTGCAGGCAGAGGGAGAGGGAGAAGCAGGCTCCCTGATCAGCGGAGCCCAATGTGGGGTTAGATCCCAGGACCCTGGGATCATGACCTGAGCCAAAGGCAGGCACTTAACTGACTGAGCAACCTAGGCACCCCAACATAGCATTTTAAAATCAATTTTTTAGGGGCACCTGGCTGGCTCTTAGTTTTGGCTCACTTCTTGATATCAGGGTCATGAGATTGAGCCCTGCGTCAGGCTCTACGCTCAGCTCAGAGTCAGCTTTAGATTTCCTCTCCCTCTCCCTGTGCCCCTCCTGCTCATGCTCTCTCTCTCTCTCTCAAATAAATAAATCTTTGAAAAAAATAAAATCGATTTTTTAAAATGAGATTAAATGTCATTTCAGAGAATATAGAAAAGATCTGATGTCTGAGTTATTCCAAGTATCTGTTGTATAAACATTTCCAATGATAGATTTATTGTTAACAGAAACATGGAATAGGTGGTAAAAGTTATGAATAATCAGATAAATCTCCACCTTGTTCCAAAAAACAGTATTTAGACACTCACTAAATTCTTAATTTGGCACCTGATCATCAGATTCTCTGAACTCCTTTAGGATGTTGAAATGATTTTTCTGAACTGCCTGTGGCAGGGGATGGGCATATTTTCTCCTAAAGTGTTGGAAAATCATTTTTGTAAATTATTTGTTTGTTGAGGAGAATTACATGCTTAAAGCCAGGCTTTGACATTGTTTTTAATTAGCATTATAAGAATGCAGGCCTAAGGAACTTAAATTTTATTGTAAGAAAAAACAGAACTAGCAGAATTGTGTTTTCTTTTAAAACAGTAAATTAAGGAACTTGGAAGGCTCTCCACTTCATTTTTTTTAAGATTTTATTTATTTATTTGAGAGAAAGAGACAGAGGAGAAGAAGGGGGAGGGTCAGAGGGAGAAGCAGACTCCCTGCTGAGCGGGGAACCTGATGCGGGGCTTGATCCTGGGACTCTAGGATCGTGATCTGAGCCAAAAGCAGACAGATGCTTAACCCACTGAGCCACCCAGGTGCCCTGAAGTTTCTCCTCTTTAAATAATAGTAACTAACTTAAGCAATTATTTTATTAAGTATTTTATATAGATTACATAATCTTCAGACTTTTATGTGCTATTTTATATTCTTTCCCAGTTTACCAACGAGACTTCAAGGGACTGGCATGTTCGTAAACATCAGAGTTTCAATCTGAAATTCATGTCCAAAAGGTCTGACAACAGTCTATATTCATTATAGCAAGAGACCACCTCCCAAATATTATTTTTAAAAGCTACCTGCGTCACTCAGTAATTCATCACAAGTATCTTTTCTTCACTTGTTTGTGTGAACCAATATCATAATTATTAATAATAGCATAGTGTGCCAGAATGTATTACAACATAATTCTTTTTTTTTAAAGACTGATTGATTGATTGATTTGAGAGAGAGAACACCGGTGGGGGGCGGGGGGAGTACAGAGGAGAGAGAGAACTCTCAAAGAGACTCCCCACTGAATGCAGAGCCCATCTCTAGGGCTCAAGGCAGGGCTCGATCTCACGACCCTGAGATCATGACCGGAGTGGAAATCAAGAGTCTGCTGCTTAACAGACTGAGCCACCCAGGTGCCCCCAACATAATTCTTTTACCATGTTGCCTACTGTTAACATGTTTTCAGTTTCTTGTTATAGAAAAATTCTCTGAAAAACATTCTGCATATAATTTTTATACCTCTTTTTATTTCCTTAAATTTTTAATAGTGGACTTTCATATAAGAAATTAGACATTTTAAGAGCCTACAATATTGTCTGACCCTGTGATACTAGCATTTGAGTTGATTAAATGACTAAACATATGTAGCCCTTCCTTCCCCCCCTTTTTTCTTTTAAAGAGAGCGAATGTACTGAGTGGAGTTGGGGGGGGCGTGCATAGGAGTAAAGAATCTTAAGCAGGCTCTACACTCGGCACAGAGCCTGTGACACAGGGCTCGATCTCACGACCTGGAGATCATGACCTGAGCTGAAATCTAGAGTCAGACGCTTAACCTAATAAGCCACCTTGGTGCCCTTTTATATGTTACATTTAAATGCCAATAATCCAACGGGATATAAACTACGATTAAGAATAAGTATAGATCAAAAAAAAAAAAAAGAATGAGTGTAGATCAGTGTATAGTAAAGACCACTAAAGAGAGTTAGATGACCTACCTTGGGAATTCATGGGAAAGTGACATTGGTTGGATTCTGGCCATTACTATAAAGTGCGAACAAGTTATACTGAGCCCATGGAATCTCTCTGGAGATAAGTGGGATTTATTGTGTAAACTTTTGCTTTCTAATTTTTTCCCTCAACTGATGTTTAGATGCAAAATGAGACTAATAGGATAAGTTGATTGGGCAGTTGTCTGGAAGACATTGTGGCTAAATGTCAAGAAAAAACCTCCTTGGGGTCAAGAAGACTTTAGAGTACTCAGAGCTTTATTCCAAGCTCAAGAGAGTGTTTTAAAATTAAATGAAGTCTCGGGTCGCCTGGGTGGCTCAGTTGGTTAAGCATCTGCCTTCGGCTCAGGTCATAATCCCAGGGTCCTGGAATCGAGCCCCGCATCGGGCTCCCTGCTCCGCGGGGAGCCTGCTTCTCCCTCTCCTACTCCCCCTGCTTGTGTTCCCTCTCTCGCTGTGTCTCTCTGTCAAATAAATAAATAAATAAATAAATAAATAAAATCTTTAAAAATTTAATTTAATTTAAATTAAATGAAGTCTGTACTTTTTGGAGAATAGCTTCTAACACATACATTTGTGTATATATATATTTTTAAGTCAATGTATGACCACTGTTAAAATAATTATGAAGTATATTTAAAACAAAAAGAAAACCAAGATTACGCCTATAAAAAAAAGGGATGGTAACATAGGATTGTGTAATGTAATAAAATGGATAAATTACCAAACCTTTCCATCAGTTGATATCCTATTCCCTGTCCCGCAGTGTCTGTCTCTTTTTTAATGATCTAATCATGTTGTACTACTATTTTTTATCTTATTTTTCTATTGGTAGTATATCTGTAATATCGTCCATGTCCTCAAATATATTTTCCTTTTTAGCATCTAATGGCTGCTTTGTATTCTGTTGCCTGAATATTTAGTATTTAAGTAGTCAGCTTGGCTGGACTCAAAACACAGAATGTAGGCCTAAGCAATTCCTTCTTTGTGTTCATTTCCCATATATTGACCAACTTCAACGGACCATGAGGCCATAAAAACACCTCTGGTTTGGATGGTGAGGGCTCTTTCAGCCTTGGAAGATGGGAGTGAAGGCAGGTGGATCCACTCATGGAAAGACTGAACAACCCAATCTCAGGACTAGATCAGCCTTCCCAACATGGGAGCTTGTCCAGGAGATCTCCTGCTCCTGTGTTTGGATCTGGCTTCAATGCCAGAAGTGATTTATTCTACAACGACCTTTGTGTAGTCTGGTGTCCTGGGACTTGGGAGAGACCTTAGATCCATCTTCCATTTTTCCCTAAATTGTGTGTGCAATAGTGGGGGCTAATTTTAGAAGAATGGAGGAACAAAAAGATTGTACTAAATTAAGTCATATTGGGAACACTAAAACTTTTTTTTCTTCTCTCAGCTCTGGAGTCTCTGGAATTTGAATTGTTTTCAATGGAGGAGCACCAAGGAGCACTGATCAGGTCTTACATTTCTAAAACCATGACCTGTGTAAGTTGGTTATTCCTGTCTTCTTGCAATATTATGATTTTAGTCTATGTGGGTTTTTTGCTTAATTAACCCAAAGCTTCCTACTTAAGAGGGCCTCTTTCAAGTTATCTGCTCTACAGTTTGTCCTAAAATTAAAAAAAGTGATAGAAAATAGCTCAGTTTCCTCCTAATGAGTGTAAATCATCCGATTTACTCAATCCACTTCTATGCTTATTCAATCAAAGGCTATGATGGAGCAGTAAAGGAGTGAAGTCCCGTGAAGGAAATATTTGAGTTTCCTTTATAGGTCTCTGGTTTGATGAGTTAGAGATGTTGGTCCCATTTAATTACCACAGGTAGACATTCAAATTCTCCACAGACCTGAATTTTCTAGGCAGATGAGATGGATATTGGTATCAGTTGGTCTTAGTCTTAGTATATGATGGTATCTCATGTTCTTGAGCATTGTAGAATGATAGGAAACATTTGGGTCATGCATCTTTCTAAGGAATTATTGAGAGACAAATATATCTATTTTGTGGTTGAATGTGATCTGATGAATTTGGGTGACATCTATTTGATTATGGCTCATCCTTCATCAGTGTACAGTTAGAAATAAAAATGTTGAGTAACTGATGAAAGATGACAATGAATGAGAATTTATCCTAAGGAGTGTAAATGTGTTAATTTCTAGAATTGATGAAGACCTTTGAAATTTTGTCCAACTAAGTATATAAATGTCAGGAATGGATTAAGTCTGAGATATCTATAATACAATGTATTGTGACACAGCCAGAATTTATTTGTCAAAACAAAGAAAAATGTTTATGATGTGTTCTGACAAAGGATGAACTCAATGCCTATAGAAATGTCAACTTTTTTCACAAGCTTTTACTTAATACAGAAATTTTTATATTCAGTATCGGAGGCAAATCCCATCTTTGTTTAACTCTGAAGGAAAAATAATTTAGAACCTCACGTTTTTTTGAGAATTTATACATCATGCAACTAGCTGACTACATGATTGTGCATTATACTTTATTGAATAGGAAAAAAACTTTAATCTTATCCATTCCCCAGTAGGTCTGAGTTTTTGTGATGGCCCACAACCTACAAAGATTTGTCTGTAACAATAGGATTCTTCAGGAATATGTAGACATTTGGCTTTGATTTTCTAGTCCATTTGTACTATATCATTCCCTTTCTTTAATTCACTCCTGTAGTCTCCTGTCTTTACCATCTTGAAAATGTGTTTCCAATTTCACACTACATGGGTTTGCAGTTTCAGGAATTAGTGACATTCAGGGATGTGGCCATAGACTTCTCTCGGCAGGAGTGGGAATACCTGGACCCTATTCAGAGGGACTTGTACAGGGATGTGATGTTGGAGAACTATAGAAACTTGGTCTCATTGGGTAAGTTCATTTGCCATGAGAAATTTAGAATGTGCTCTGTGGTATGTTGACTTTCAACACAGGGAATTTCAAAGCTCTTTCAAGATGTAAGCTGAATTTCTTTTTCTTGTTCCCAGAGGGAGGTTTGAGGTCTGTCAGTTTGTCAGTGCCTCTACCACCAACCATAGTCATTTCCTCTTCTGGTGATGCTCACATTTCCCTCGCCCTTCCTGTCATTGCCTCCCTTCCTTACTTCCCAAGGGGCTGGACAAAAGTTCCTTATATTTATTCCATATATAGCTATTGTCCAAGAAGCCTCGTTTCCCATTGTGTTCAGGCTGAATATTGCTATGTATTTGCTGGGTCATCCTCTGATCCACCTGCAGGGCAATAGTTAGATGAAGATTTGTGATTGGCTGTAGCTGTGAGAAGAGCTCTATAACTTCTATAGTGTGGACTGGATAAACAATATTCATTTAAAACTGAAGGGTACACATTTCATTTTCTGCAACCAGTTTTATATGATTTATGGTTGAAAGTTACAATTCATGAGCATGATATTTATAATTGAATGAATATTTTATAAGTGAATCAGGTTGCTTCTTGTTTTCCTCTTAAGGAAATAAGATAATTTTAATTGGCATTATGTCCCAATTATGATACTTTTCCTGAGAAGCAGGGGGGAGAGGAATATCTATACATGCATACAAATTTAATCATCAAATAACCATGCAATAATAGTATTATCATACCGATTTTACTTGCCAACATTGGGGAGCAGTGTGTTGAAATGATTTCCTCAAAGTCACAAGGTTGGTAGACATTAGAGGAGAAAGAATTTGTGCACACGCCCTTAGCTCCAATGAGTGTCCTCAAACATTGTTAACCTTTTCAATCACTTTGTTCAATTTTCTCTTAAGAGGAAGAGTCTATAGTGAGTTTAAATTAAAATAAAATTTCATCATACCTGCCTGGTTCCTTAAATCATCTCATCCTTCTATTATCTGAAGTCTGTATCTGTAACATTTAACCTTGATTTCATGACAAATTTAAGCAAAGCTAAAGATTTTGTGAGTTCTGTTTTTATTTCTGTACCATGTGGCTTTTTTTTTTCTTGTAAGCAGGACATTCCATTTCTAAGCCAGATGTGGTTGACTTATTGGAGCAAGGAAAAGAGCCCTGGATGATTTTGAGGGAAGAAACACAAGGACAGTATACAGGTAAGGAGGGCAAGGAAGGCAAAGAGAAGCCATCAGGGCTGGTAGCAGCCTATGTGGTAAGGGGGAGGAGTACATCTCTGTGGTATTGGTAAAGCCCTCCAAGGTACCAAGACTCGGTGGTGCCAAGAGCATGGGCTTGTGACGTGGGGAGGAAATCAAGGTCTCAACATGAGCTGTAGAAGAAACTTCAACTTTACACCATTTGCCATTCATCTTATTTCCTTATATTTCAAACCCATTTTCAGTGACAGGGAATCTCATGTTTCATTCATGCAATATTTTATCTATATATTGGATTCAGCTGTTCTCTATGTCCCCTTTTGCACACACACACATATATCAATGCAGTGATAGTGAACAGTGATAGTGAACAAGGCTTATAAGGTCCCTGCTCTTGTGGAATTTACATTGTACTAGATTGAGGATAACAGTAAACAGCTAAATAGATAAATAATATTGGGCAATGGAATGATGGAAAGTAAGCAGAAAGTGGGCCATTTTAGATAAGGTAGTTGCGGATGACTTTTCTGAGGTGGTAACATTTGAGAGGATACCTGACATAAGGGCCTAGGACATGTGTTTGGGAAGAATGTTCCAACCTAAACGCATAGCTTGGAAGGCTCAGGAGTGGCTGGGGCAGTGGGAGAAAGGGATGAGGAGACTGGAAGGAAGGGGGCCAGGGAGAGCTTTGTGAGTTTGAGGAGCACCATTGTAGACCAGAATAGAAGGCCTCAGGAGAGAGTAATAAGTAACGCAGCCACAACTGTTAGGAGGAATCAGCTCATATGAGGTTTTATTAGATTTGAATGATTAGGAATAATAAGTATTAGTATCAATTGTGTTATCTGTTTTAAAATTTTTAATTTTAAACCATTTTTTTAAAAATGTTAGTCAAATCCAGAGAGCCGCTTTAAGCACATGTCCAGCGCAATGAGTTAAATGCGGTAAACACCAATGTTATGAATTAAAACTTCTTTCTTCTTATTTTGAAATAATTTCAAGTCACAGAAAGGTTGTAATAATAATGCAAAAATGTATTTTATACCTTTCAACCAGTCTTTCCAAATGAGGAAAGCTTTCTAGTCCACACTGAAGCCCTTCACAAGTCCACACCCAATCACAATCTTCTCCCCCTGCTAAGTGCAACCACTCTTCTGATTTTAATAGAAATCAGTTCCTTCCCTTTTTTCTCCCTCCAATGTCTTTATGTGCTTTTAAAATCTTCTTTAATCTCTAAGTTTCCTCTTCATCTCTTTTGTTCCTAACCATTTATTTGCTGAAGGAACATCTTCCATTCTGTTTTGCTGATGCCATTTTGAGATTTACTTAAACATGTTCTCTGACTTCTCTGTATCCTCTAAAGATTTTATTTATTTGACAGAGAGAGAGACAGCGAGAGAGGGAACACAAGCAGGGGGAGTAGGAGAGGGAGAAGCAGGCTTCCCATGGAGCAGGGAGCCCAATGCGGGGCTCAATCCCAGGACCCTGGGATCATGACCTGAGCGGAAGGCAGTCGTTTAACGACTGAGCCACCCAGGCGCCCCTCTCTGTATCCTCTAAATAAGTAGTGGGATCAAGAAGCATAATGAGATTTAGATTATCTATATATAATATATCATATAATATATAAATATATTAAGTTTATAAATATATACATAAATATATTTTTAGAATTTAAATATATATTATATAATATATATTTTGGCAAGACAACTTTCTGGACAGTCTTGTATACATAATATGTTGTCAGTATCGAATGCTGGCTCCCTACATATCAGACAGAATCGAGTTTATTGCTTACTGTTGTAAAGGCAAACACCACCAAAAAGAGCTTTGGTAGTATTTCAAAGGAGGAAATGCAAGGATGGATGTTATTGACAATTGAAAGTTTGGTTTAAGGCCAGTCTTTCAGTGTGATTAGGATTGGGTGAAGATCAAGATACAACAGTGGAAAATTCATGGAAATTAGGTAAGAATTTTGAGGCTTGGGGGGCATCTGGGTGGCTCAGTTGGTTAAACATCTGCCTTTGGTTCAGGGTCCTGGGATTGAGCCCCACATTGGGCTCCCTGCTCTCCTTCTCCCTTTGCCACTGCCCCCTGCTTGTGCTTTCTCTCTCTCTCCCTCTGCCAAATAAATAAAATCTTTAAAAATAGGGACGCCTGGGTGGCTCAGTCGGTTAAGCGTCTGCCTTTGGCTCAGGTCCTGGGGTCAAGTCTCACATCGGGCTCCTTGCTCATCGGGGAGCCTGCTTCTCCCGCTGCCTGCCACTCCCCCTGCTTGTGCTCTCTCTCTCTCTCTCTCTTTCTCTGTCAAATAAATATTTAAAAAAAAAAATACTCTTCAATAAAAACTCAATAACAATGTATTTTTATACTTTTGTGAAAAATTGTTTCATATGTTTAAGAGCCAGTTCTCTCTATTTCATGAGTATTGGGATTGTGTGTCTCCCCCATTTTTCTATCTGGCTTTTAATCATTTGTCCCTCAATTTTTTTTAAGATTTTATTTATTTATTTGAGAGAGAGCGAGTAAGTGAGAGAGAGCACAAGCAGGGTGAAGGGCAGAGGGAGAAGCAGACTCCCCGCTGAGCAGGGAGCCCTATGGGGGGCTCGATCCCAGGACACTGGGATCATGACCTGAGCCGAAGGCAGCCACTTAACCGGTTGACTGTGCCACCCAGGCGCCCCTGTCCCTCAATTTTGAAGAGTGTTTTTATAGGAGTGCCTGGGTGGCTGTCGTTAAGCGTCTGGCTTCAGCTCAGGTCATGATCCCGGAGTCCTGGGATCGAGCCCTGCATCTGGCTCCCTGCTCCACGGGAAGCCTGCTTCTCCCTTTCCCATTTCCCCTGCTTGTGTTCCCTCTCTCGCTGTCTCTCTCTCTCTGTCAAATAAATAAATAAGTAAATTCTTTGGGGGGAAAAAAAGTGTTTTTATATATTAGGAGTATTAGCCTTTTGTCTGAAGTGTATGTTGTAAATATTTTCTCCCAGTTTCTCAATTTTTTTTTTGTTATTTTGATTATGGCAGTTTATTTATTTTTTAATGTAGTCAAATTCATCATTCTTATTATCTCTGAATTTTGTGTCTTGGTTAGAAGCTATCTCAAGGTTAAAGATAAATACACATCTTTTCTTCTATCACATGTATGATTTTATATTTTACATTTAAATCCCTAATCCATTTGGAGTTTATTCTTTTTTTTTTTTTTTTTTAAGATTTTATTTATTTGACAGAGAAAGACATAGCGAGAGAGGGAACACAAGCAGGGGGAGTGGGAGAGGGAGAAGCAGGCTTCTGCCGAGCAGGGAGCCCGATGCGGGGCTCGATCCCAGGACCCTGGGATCATCACCTGAGCCGAAGGCAGACGCTTAACAACTGAGCCACCCAGGCGCCCCCCATTTGGGGTTTATTCTTATGTATAAAGTAAGGTATGGATCTAATGAAATCTTTTCCCACATGGCTACCCCAGTTGTCCCAACACCATTCATTTAAACATCCATCTTTGCTCCCTTCATTTGAAATGCCACCTTCGGGGCACCTGGGTGGCTCAGTCTTTAGGCGTCTGCCTTCGGCTCAGGTCATGATCCCAGGGTCCTGGGATCGAGCCCCGCATCGGGCTCCCTGCTCAGCGGGAAGCCTGCTTCTCCCTCTCCCACTCCCCCTGCTTGTGTTCCTTCTCTCACTGTGTCTCTCTGTCAAATAAATAAAATCTTTAAAAAAAAAATGAAGTGCCACCTTCATCATATAATACATTTCCATATATTCTTTGGTCTATTTCTGGGCTTTCTGTTCTGTTCTGTTCTATTTGTGGATCCATGCACCACTACCACATTGCTTTTATTATAGTTATATTGTAGCGCATTTTAATGTTTGTTAGGGCTAGTCACCCTTTTAGATTTTCAGTGTTTTTCTGCCTATTTTTGAATGTTTGTTTTTCCATGTGAACTTGATTATTAACTTTTCTAACTCCATGGAAAGTTTATTAGTATTTTATTTGAATTGCACTAAATTTACAGATTAATTTAGGAAGAACTGAGATCTTTATAATGTTTATTAATTTTCCCTAAATACTTAATCATGTTCTTTACTGTTATAAATTACATTTTCTCTACCGTTTTGTCCTTTACCTAGTTATGGTTTTCCAATAGAAAGACTCTTAATTTTTTCAACAGGTTTATTGATATATAATTTACATAACATAAAATCATTCTTTTTTTTTTTAAGATTTTATTCATTTATTTGACACAAAGAGAGAGAGAGGCAGAGAGCAAGTACAAGCAGGGGGAGCAGCAGACAGAGGGAGAAGGAGAAGCAGGCTCCCCACTGAGCAAGGAGCCTGACGTGGGGCTCAATTCCAGGACCCCGGGACCATGACCCGAGCCGAAGGCAGATGCCCAACCAACTGAGCCACCCAGGCACCCCTAAATCATTCTTTTTTTTTTTTAAGATTTTATTTATTTATTTGAGAGAGAGACACAACGGGAGAGGGAACACAAGCAGGGGGAGAGGGAGAAGCAGGGTTCCTGCTGAGCAGGGAGCCCGATGCAGGGCTTGTTCCCAGGACCCCAGGATCACGACCTGAGCCGAAGCAGACGCTTAACGTCTGAGCCACCCAAGCGCCCTAAAATCATTCTTTTAAATTGAACAAATCAGGGGCACCTGGGTGGCTGTCAGTTGAGCATCCATCTGACTCTTGATATTGGCTCAAGTCATCACTTCTCAGCCTTTTGGCTAAGATCAAGTGATATTGGTTTAAGTCATGATCTCAGCATAGTGATATGGAGCCCTGCATAGGGCTCCACGCTCAGCAGGGAGTCAGCTCGAGATTCTTTCCCTCTGCCCCTCCCCCTGCTCATTCATGCTCTCTCTCTCTCAAATAAATAAATGAATAAATCTGAAAAAATAAAGGGAACAAGTCAGTGTTTTTTAATATAATCACAATTTTGTGCAACCATCACCAGTATGTAATTCCATCACCCCAAAAAGAAATCTGATACCATTAGCAGTCATTCTCTATACCCTACTCTCAGCCTCTGGTAACCACTAGTCTACCTTCTGTAGATTTGACTATCAGGAGTATTTTATATACATAGAATTATACAACATGTAGCCTTTTGTGAATGGCTTCTTTCATAGTGGTTTTGAGATTCATCAATATAATATCAACTTCATTCTTTTATTCTGGCTGAATAATATTCTATTCCACTATGATTTCTTTTGTTGTTTTTATTTTGGTATCATACTTAGGAAATCATTGTGTAATCCAAGGTCTCAAAAATTTACTGCTGTGTATTTTTCTAAGAAGTTACTAATTTTAGCTCTGACATTTAGGCCTTTGATCATTTTGAGTTAATTTTCATGTGTGTTATAAAGTGTAAGGTTCCAACTTCATTCTTTTGTACACGAATATCCACTTGTTCCTTCACTGCTGCTAAAAAGACCCCATTGAATTTTGTTGGCTCCCTTTTCAGTAATGAATTAATCATAAATGGAGATTTTATTTCTGGACTCTGAATTCTATTCCATTGATCTCTGTATCTGTCTTTATGCCAGCACCATACTATCTTGATTTATTGTAGCATTGTAAGTTTTGAAATCAGGAAGTGTGAGAACTGTTACTTTGTTCTTCTCTATTTTTTTTCCTTCGAGATTATTTTGGCTGTTTGGAGTCTCCTATATTTCCATATGATCATTTTCAGCAACAAAGGCAGTTGACATTTTGATATGGATTGCATTGCGTCTATTGATTAGTTTGCGGAACATTACAATCTTAACAGCATTGTCTTTCGTGAACCTGAGAGGTCTCTCCTTTTATTTAGGTATTTAATTTCTTTCCACAATATTTTGAAATTGTCAGTGTATAGATCTTAGGCTTCTTTTGTTCAATTTATTCCTACATATTTTATTCTTTTTGATATAATTGTAAATGCATTTCTTTCTTAATTTTGGTTTTAGATTGGTACCCTTGATTTTAGTAAGTTGCCATTATATCCTGGTATACTATTACATCATCTATGATATAGTGATAATCTTATTTCTTTTTTTT